>NC_056739.1:471846256-471976256 GCF_019279795.1 Protopterus annectens
CCCCTAACCCTTAACTCTGTCACTATCGCACACTTACCTTAACTGCACCCTAAATCACTTAACCTGTCCCTAAACCTGAAGTCTGTCATTATCGCACACTTACCTGACCTGCACCCTACTCTAACGTCAGTCACTATCACAGACTTACCTTACCCACACCCTGACCCTAACGTCCGTCCCTATCACACACTTACCTTAACACGTCGGTGTTCTCAGCATCAGGATTCTCAACTGTCGGTTTTCTCCGCTGTCGATCTTCCAGTGTCGGTGTTCTCATCGTCGGCAATGTGCACTTTCTGTGTTTTCAGGTAGACCCATATATATATATATATATATATATATATATATATATATATATATATATAGATATATATATATATATATATATATATATATACACATACATATATACAATATATAAACACGTATATGTATGTGTGTATATATATATATATATATATATATATATATATATATATATATATATATATACATAAATATCTATATATATCTATATATATATCTATATATATATATATATAAACACTTGTGTGTGTGTGTATATATATATATATATATATATATATATATATATGTATATATATATATATATTTATTTATTTATTTTATTTAACATTTGTTAACCGGGCTAATCCAGCTGGATATATTTCCATTTTCACCAGAGGCCCGAGGAGAAAAGTATATATATATATATATATATATATATATATATATGTATGGATCTACTTCATATGGTCGACATTTCAGATTGTCTAAGACCATATGGCCGAGACCATATAATCGACATTCAAAATATCGACCATTGAATAAAAACAAAAAAAAACAACAAAAACTTACCTTCACTCAGACCCCCACACCCAGATATTGACCACAGTCTTGGCAACACATTCATTGTCAGCTTTACCCCTCTCTGCCCCCACAAGTGAAGTGCTGAGTGAATGTGTTCTCACATGCTGTATCCCATTTCCATTCTAGGCATCTGTGTGTCACCAGGATGTGGCCCTGTAGCAAGACCATGGGGTATGGCAGTGTGGTAACACATCCACCATGTCATAAGCAGGGTACAGTATATGCACAGAAATCCCCGGCCTGTAACACAGTGATTACATATGCCTCACAGATTATAGGGCTGAGGGTTGTACATAGGTATATGTTGACTTACAACATCTGTTGTAGAATGGAGAATGGTATGTGCTATGGTTTGTACACACCTCCGATTGCTAATAACCACAGCCACAGGGGATATTCATCAACCAAACACACCGAGATTACTATTCTCACACACACATACACACACACACACACACACACACACACACACACACACACACACACACACACACACACACACGTGCACAAGCACGCACACACACACACACACACACACACACACACACACACACACACACACACACACACAGACATTTGCAGTACTGAGATCCATAGGTTCATTGCTTCATAGGTGTGTAGTAGGTAAATAGACCTGAAGGCTCTACAATGCTAGCCCATGGGAATACCATGGCATCAGGCAACATGAAAATAGTCCACAGTGTGGCTCAGGGGTGTAGTCACTGGAGTGGTCCCGAGGGGTGGGTATTGTATTCCCAATCCACTCATCCAGATTTCCATTGTGGGTGGCCAGTGATGTGCACTGCTTCACATGTATGTGATTTATATTCCATAACATGGACAGTGTCTGGGTTGTGCACATGTCCCACCTGCATATTCTTTGAAGTGTGGAAGTGTGCTTGAGGTCTCTGGAGCATGTTATTTGAGCAGATTAGTATCTTCAGAAGTAGCATTCCTGATATCGTTTGTTGAGACCTGGCTATGTAACTGAGGCAGTGATTGCACCTACATAGACAGTATGATATGGGTATTCATTGGAGTTATTGGCGTCTGCCATGCAGTGCCTGTGTATAAGGCATGGTATTCCCTTTGTGGGGTACGTTTGCAGACTCTATAGTTGTTGCAGGCGTCCAGATGGGAACAAGGCAAAAGGGCCACTGTACACATTGATCGGGCTACTGAGGGAATGGAACAGGGTGCCATGTCTGTTTACTTGCTGGATAACACACACTCAGTCAGGAGAAGTAACACATCAAAGTACTTTCTGATGTCAATGGCACTGTTGTGGTCAACAGGGATGTAGTCCACTGCAATCATGTCATGGGTACTATCTGTGAGGCAATTTGCAGAACTACCGATATAGTGGTTGCTGCCTAGCCAAGTGTGTTTGTGCATGATCCAGGGTTGGAGAGTGGTCTCTGATTATTAGAAGGGTTGCCTATATTGTTCACTAATCCATACTGTCACATAGTCATTGCACATGGCAGTAGACATTTAGGGCTGTGGATTGTCTACACCAACCTCTATGGTGTTTGACAACTGTTGGCCTTATAATGTGGACATTGGGACATATACTAGGTCCTCAATATAGTAATTTAGCAAAGCCCGCCTTACAATCGATCCTTACACAATCACACTGACACCCAGACAAGATACTGATGACAGACAGACACACACACACTTGCCAATACTGAGTTTCATACCTCTCTATGTAATGCTACTACAGTGTTACACATGTATCGCACTTACCATGGAGCTTATAGGATGAATGCTATTCCAATGTACTTCAAAGTTGAGGAACATCACCAGCCCTTGTAAATACTGGCATTGGGTGATGTAGTGGATGAGAGATTTCACAAAATATTTTACCCCATACACACATTTAAAGTTGTCAGGAGTGAATTTCAAACCTCTGTCTAACAATGTTTTCAGACCATTATGGTTACACATTTACCACATGCACCACTGACCTTACATAGTTTAGGGTTTCCAACAGGTACTTATTGTGAGAGTAAAGAACAGGTTAAAACGGACGTCAGTGGATTTTTTCTGAAAATGTAAAATAAATGTTCTGCATTTCAGTGTGTAGAGTGCACTTAGTTTATTTACTTGGCAAAAACATATAGCTTGACATTCATTGTTAATAAGAATCAGAAGCAAAATATTTTATTTTTTATAAACTATGCAGCTTGTGAAATTTATTATTTACAAGCTGGTCAAGATGAATTCTTGTATGCAGCTGTGTCTCATAAATATGATACAAAAGATAGGCCAAGGATGAAAGGAGTTATTCATCAGGAACAGAATGTTTAAGATATGGAAAACAAACTGTGAGCAGAACAGCTTGAAAGGAAAGACTTATTATTCTTGAAAATTCTCTAAACTGCTGATGCAGGCAGAAAAGACACTATAAAGATTGGGATTTTTTTTGTATCAGAGACTTTGATTATTTTAAGCTGAAGTATGTTTTGGTGTGTATACCTTTCATTGTTAAGCTAGATGTAAACCTTATGTGCAGTAAATGAATGTTGTAACAGCAGAACTGTCTCTGTGTCTTCATTGAGTAAAGGTACAGACTACCTGAATAGTGTAGTCTAACTTTAACAGTGGCGAGACCAGTCCAGTCCAAACAACCGGGGGGTGACCAGAAGAACAGCCTCTCACAGTATGACATTCCAGCACAGACCTTCTTAGAATTAATTCTTCTCTTCCTAAAACTTTGTACATTGACTGGAGGACAAACACTGCAGCATAGTACAGGGCAGCATGGTAATTTCTCCTTCAGACAGTTGGTGATATACGAGGTCCAAATTTTCTACTGCCAAAAATTCTTCTCACCAGCATCTAGAGAAAGACAGCAGAAAAATCTCCCACAACTGATCTTCGCATCAAGACTGGTCACCTTGTTCTGAACATTTGTGGTAAATATTTTCTTCTGTTTTTATTTTAACAATGAATGCAATTTGTGAAAATGCCAAGAAGTACACTAAATCTTTTACTTTTAATGTGTCTGAACCATATGTAGATGTGTGGAATTATTTAAATACATGGTATGGTCTGCATGTTAGCACCTGTAAGTCTTTACTAGGTAAAACTGAAAATCCAGCATTATGCAAATGGATTGTTACCTTTGATTGGTATGTATGTAAGGCAAAAGTGCCACAGAATGTACAAAAATGTGCTATTTGCAATGATTTAAATGTTGCTTTTTGCATGCCTTGTCATAAACGTACTGTACAAAACCTGGAACAAAACCAGGATAAAATAATGCCTAAAGCACAGACAATGGTTCCTGTTTCTATATATCCTGTTGCAAAAAAAATTGTTAGAGGGTGATGCGGATGTCAAAGTCTATACTTTACAGTCAGATTTGTAGGAGTTTAAAGATTGGATTGCTAAAGTTAGCAACCAGAAGATCTTGAACTCATGGGTCATTTTCTTTTTTTTTTTCAAAACAAGTTTATTGTTTTAACATATAAGAGAAATATCATAACAATTTTATACAAATAATTAAAAATAGGTATTATTATAATATTCAACAAAACAACTAAAGTATTTACAAAGACATCCACTACAATCAGATCAATTAATTAAACTAAAATACTGTGCTATTGAAATTAGAATTTTTTTTAACAAATTTTGTAAATTATCCCATACAATAAAATGTGATGTTTTTCTAGTTGTTCTCATTCTAATTGTGCTTATTTCCATATGACACATTATATTCATAACATTTTTAAATTCATTGAACGAAGGAGGTGTATCTGAAATCCAATTTCTAGTTATTATTTTCCTAGCCACTGCTAGGCTAGACCATAACAAGGGAAGCTTAATCTTTTTAACACATTGAGGTACAAGTGTGTTGAATAATATAAGAGACTTAGAAATAATGAAATTATCTGTAAAAAGAGCCTGCAAAAATTCATTAATTGACTTCCAGTATTCTTTCAACTTCATACAGTCATAAAACATATGAGCCCAGTCAGCATTAGTTTCTACATTACATCTCTTACATAGATTATCTTTATTATTAATTTTATTCATCATCAAAGGTGTATAAAAAGATCTATGTAAAAATTTCCATGTATAAAGTCTCCAGACAATGGAAGATGTAGTTCTATAAGCAGATTCCAATATATATTGTTTATCTTGTTGAGTTGGTGGGTCCCCATTAATAGAGGTGAAATAATTCCAGTATGAATCTACATTGTAAAAGTTTCTTGTCTGATAATTTTATGTATATATGAAAGTTTACCTTTATCAGAAACTTTATGCTGTAAATTTATTATCAAGTAATCAATCAGTTTTGGAATAGATTCTTTAACTGTTATAGACATTAGATCTATTCTATCAATGAGATGTTGTCTAAAGATCTGAACCTCTAACCAGCAAGTTTCTCTTAGATCAAATTCTTGTTTTAAGAAATCTAGATTTTTAACTTTATTATCAGATATCAGCTGATACCAGTACTTTAGATTATTATCTATAGCTAAATGAGCTCCTTCAGAAGTAGATGACATAAGCATACCCTGAGTATAAATTATAGGGAATACAATAAAATTCCATTCCCTATACTTAGGGTGCATGAATATAAAGTTACGATAACTAATAATAATATTTAATGGGTAACAGACCATATGTTTAGGTGTAATAGGTGAAGTTTAGCAACCACAACATGGAGTTATTTATAATCATATTTTTATGTGTTAAGGAGATTTTCATGAAGTGCATACTAATTAGCTCCCAATAATCTTTCCATTTTGCGACATATGACCGATCTATTAATAAAGTAATAACTTTTATAATAGAAGAGATAATATATAAATTAAAGTCTGGAAAAGAAATACCCCCTTGAGACCAGTTATTAGTATGTTTCTTTAATGCAATCCTAGGTCTATTAGGTGCCCATAAGAAATTTAACATTAGTGTATTCAGTTTCTTGATAGTTATTTTTGTAGGTGAAAGTATTATTGATTGTATTAAGTATAAAATCTTGGGGAATATTATCATTTTAATAATTGTAAGTCTCTCCTCCATAGTAAAAAACATATTATTCCAGGTATTAAAAAGATTTTGTATATTAAGAAAACAGGTATTATAGTTATTATATATAATAGATTTAATATCTTTAGATAGTATTATACCTAAATAAGTTATCTGACCTGAGTTGGGTACATATTTAGTAAAATCACTAATGAGAGTATTTTTTCGTGTATATATAGGTAGTATTTTAGTTTTTCTTCATTGAATATTAAACCAGAAATACTTTTAAAATTCATCATTTTATCAAATAAAGACTGCATAGAAGAATTAGATCCTGCTGATGTAATTAGAACATCATCTGCAAAAGTTGAACTTTTGATGTTGTATTTTCTTCTATTTCAAAACCCTCTATGTCAGTACTGTTTCTAATCAAATTAGCCCAAGGCTCCATTACTAAAGTGAATAATAGTGGAGAAAGTGGACATCCTTGCTTTGTACCTTTAAGAATGGGTATTTTTGTGAAACATATGTTCCTACCTTAATATAAGCCAGCGTTCCTTTGTATAAATGCTCAATTAAATTTACAAATGCATCAGAGAAATTTGTGCATTTCAGTAAGGTAAACAGATAGTCCCAACTTACTGAATCAAATGCTGAACCTATATCAAGACTAATAAGTGTTAAATCTTTCTTTTTCCTATTTGCAAAATCAATTAATGTTAAAGTTCTTCTTATATTATCAAAAGTATTTCTATTTACAATGAAGCCCGTCTGATCTATGTCTATAATGCCGGGATAATTGTCTTCAATCTATCAGCAAAAATACTCATAAACATTTTATAATCAACATTAAGTAATGAGATGGGTCGATATGAAGAACATCTAGTTGGATCTTTATTAGGTTTTAAAATTGGTGAAATAAATGTATATTGCCAAGATGGGGGTTATTAACTCAGTTTGGGCCAGAATAAAAACCTTATGTATTAATGAATATGTAGTTTTAGAAAGGATTTTATATATCTCTGGTATAATACCATCATTACCCGGTGCTTTGTTTGATTTAAGCTTATTTATTTGTGTAATAACTTCTGTATATGAAATACTCTTGTCCAATAGTTTAATCTGTTGTTTATTAAGCTTTTTATTCATGTTTGTGGTTATAAACTCCTTTATTTTATCTTTAGGTTCCATGTTAATGTTGTTATGGTTAATCTTGTGAAAGTGATTTCTAAATTCATCCAGTATTTCTGGTATACTAGAAACATTCTTCTTTTCCTTAGAGAAAAGATTTCTTTGATATGGTTTTGTTTATTCAATCTTTTGTTTTATTTTTAAGTCTATGTAAGTATTTGGGGCTTATTGAATAAGACAAAACTTGTATTTCTCTAAAGTTATTTTAACTTTATGAGTTAAAATTTCTTTGTATTTCTCATTTAGTTTGTTTATTTCTTCAATAACTTTCTTGTCCATAATATTTTCTTTATTATTATGTTTATAAGAGTCTAGTTTACTTTGAATATCTAACAATTCCTTATCCCAAGATTTCCTTTTGTTATTATACCATCTGATACTTTGTCCATATAGATATGATTTTAAGGCATCCCAAACATAGACAATGGAGACTTCAGGAGTATTATTTATGTCTAGAAAATGTTGTACTTCTGAAAGTATATATTCTTTATAGTCTTTTAGCTGAGTTGAGTATGCTGGTATCCTTTTGATCTGAACATTATGAGTATTTTTTATCATGAATTCAAAAACAATTGAGTTATGATCAGATATAGGACATGAAATGATTTTGGAATTAATTAAATCTGTTACCATCTGGTTAGAAATAAAGACCCTATTTTTGAATAAGTTTTGTATCTGTTAGAAAAAAGGTGTATGGTAATGATTTTGACTCTATCTGATTATTAATATCATTCAAATGATAAGAATTAGCAAAATCATTTAAATGTTTTGCATTAGATGTAATTCTTCTTTTCTTTATAGTGGTAGTATCACTTTCATGTAGTATACAATTAAAATCACCAGCTAAAATAATATCCCCTACAGAGAATGATATGATCTTATCAATATGATGTTTCACTGTATTAATACCAATTCCAGGTATCCAATATACATTAATTAAAGTGTAAGTCTTCCCATTAATTTGTATTGTAACCATACAAAACATTCCTTTGTCATCCTGATAAGACTTAATGGTTTTAGGAATGGGCATACTTTTATTCCATAAAATAGCCACTCCTCTTTTTCTGAGTGTGCTCTGAACTAACCAATACTGTATACTTATTAGTGGCTAGTTTATCAATATCTTTTTCAAGAGATGGGTTTCTTGCAGGAAGACTAGATTGGCCTTGTGTAGATTAATGTATCTTATTAGGCTTGCCCTTTTACACAGATTATTCAATCCATTAATGTTTAAAGAAATTCCTTTTAAAGATGTCATTTGGCATTTTTAAAACTCAAGAATCTTATGATCAAAATAACAAATAACAAGATAAATAATGTTACATCTCCTCTTTTAGGTGTACCTTTAAATATAGCTGTATTTATTAAATCTCTTATGGGATTTTGTATAGGATTCAATTTTGTTTGTAGTGACAATGAGTGTACAAAATATATTGTGGATGTCAAAACTATATACATATAACAATGAACAAGTGAAAATAATGTAAGGATTAAACCTTTCTGACTTACTGTAATAAATGGAGTTCATCTGGTAAACCGCATGCTGACACCGCTGAATGTACAAAATAATTTTCTCAGTTTTTGAAAGTCTTATAGACTGAAATTAAGACCTTTACACAAACTGTTATTGAACAGGGCAGTAAAGCTACTGGTATGATAGAAGGGTTAATGAGTAAAATTGTCTGTTTGCAAGAAAAATATGACAAGCAACTGGCTGACACACAGCATGACGTAACTGTTGCAACGGGGGAGATAAACACATTATGAGCTCAGTTGAAGATGCAGGAATCTGAGGCTGCTAGAGCAGCAGACTTAGCTAATCAAGATCTTTTAAGATTACAAGCCCTGTTAGAAAAATATCAATCTAAAGCACTAGAAACTGCTGTTACCAGTCGTATCATAGCCTCAGCAGGTTTTTCTGCTGAAGTTTATCATCAGTCTAGGATGTTAGAAACTCTCCCTAAGTGGGATGCACTGAAGGATATTTTTAATAACATGATTACATTTGAAGCTTGGGTTCTTAAAACTGTATGTACTGTATGAAATTATACACTTGAACGTTGTTTCTGGAATTTTATTCCTCAATGTTTCATGGCTTATATTCAGCTAAAAGCAGTATCCAATACAAAAAATCCAAAATACTGCTCTCACTGGTAAATGCTCTTGTGGAAACAACCAGTAAATATATAATAAAAAACGTAGCACAAGAGCAAAAGCAAGGGTCAAATCTTATATTTAAAGCCAGATACTTTTATTAGTAAAACAATGGATAAGCGCTTTCGCTAAAAAATAGCTTCATCAGATCACATCATTCATGTGATCTGATGAAGCTATTTTTTAGCGAAAGCGCTTATCCATTGTTTTACTAATAAAAGTATCTGGCTTTGAATATAAGATTTGACCCTTGCTTTTGCTCTTGTGCTATGTTTTTTAGTATCCAATACAAACTAAACACCTAAGAATGACAGCAGTATTGTTAGCATACATTAGGGGGCAATCTCTCACACCAACACTTTTAGATCAGTTTCAAATGACAGTCTGTGATTCTTTGGAAGAACAAGCCAAACATTACCAGCTGGCATATATGCTAGTCAATGGCAGTAATAAAAAAGATATGAAAGATGTTAATTTTCAAAAAGCTGTTATGCACTCCTTTTTGGACCATTTGAAAGGTGTTCCAGGGGATATCAAACTTATTTATGAGGAATCTTTAAATACACTCACAGAGTTAGTAGATAAATTGCTGTGAGCATGTATTATGTGTAAAGATAATGCTATTCATAAGCAAGATGTACACTTCCCATTCTGCACCAATTGTTAGTGAAGTAAGGGAAAGGGGGTGTGGAAGATGGATTTATCAGGGACAGCAAGTCCCACAGCAGGTAGCAGGACAATCACATCAAGGGAAAGTAATACAGGGGCAACAACAGGCAGTATCAGCTCCCCCAGCCACTCAGTTAACTTCTCAAGTTACTCAATCTACAGAGGCTCCTCCAAAGAGACAGCCTATTTGTTATTCCTGTAAACAGGTACGTCATACTAAAAATTATTGTAAATATTATCGCAGGTGACGCCAGGAACAAGAGGCAAAGGGTAAGTTTCTCACTGTAAAAAATGTTGATAAGCCACATGTGCCACAACAGCAACAGGTAATGCAGCTTAAGTACAAACACAGCATTACACTTAACGACATGTGACGGGGTAATAGGGGTCTACAACAACAACCCCTATATACCTCAAACACTCAACAGTCAGTATTCCCAGTACAGCAAAGGGATGGTGTGACACCTAATGTCAATGTACAAGGTAATATTGTTGGCTCACAGGATACAACTGTTCCTTCTGACTTTGTTCCTGAGGGTCCAGTAAATCCTAATTATCAGCAGCAAATAGTCTTGCATCATGAACTTAATCAATCTTTTTATGTTGACTGTGAAGAGGTTGAGGAAACACTGTAATTTTGTCCTTTGCAGTCCAATACCACCGATGATTTGGGGTGGGAAGTAGATCTACTCTAGGGGTATGACCCCCCCTACCCAAGTCTCTTTCTTGACTAACTTCAAAAAAGGGAAAGATCGATGACCACTTATCAACATTTGGGTAGAGGGGAACCTGTGGGAAGATGTTCTTCTATATACATGGGCGGCTGTCTCAGTGACAGGTAGGCATTTGTCTCCTGACTTGTCTAAACGTACATGTATTTCATGTTTTAATGGCTCTGGATGTCTAGCAATAGGTAGTAAACCTGTACAAGTACAATTCTCCCGTCAAGGGGAACCAGTAAAAGCTGTATTTTTGATGCATAATTCTTGCACATCCACAGTCTTGGGAATGGATATATTATCCAAAATGGGAACTGTCATAGACCTTCCTAATGGCACTATATGGCAAGAACAAGGTCCGATGTTGTTTATGATTGAGGCAATACATGTATCAAACAGTTCTGGAAAGGGCTGTACTGTCAGCCCTACTGAAAATGAAGCATGGTTAAAGGTAAAACAACAGTTCTCTATGCTGTGGTCTCAAGGCCCCACAGACCCAAGCTACAGGAAGCAGTTTCTGTAGGTAGTGATGAAGATTTTATTCCATCATCATCAACATCATCTTTCGGCTTTTCCCGTTAGGGGTCGCCACAGCGGATCATCTCTTTCCATTTCTTCCTGTCTTCTGCATCTTGCTCTGTCACACCAACCACCTGCATGTCCTCCGTCACCACGTCCATAAACCTTATCTTAGGCCTTCCTCTTTTCCTCTTACCTGGCAGCTTCATCCTTAGCATCTTTTTCCCAATATACCCATCATCTCTCCTCAGCACATGTCCAAACCAGTGCAATCTCATCTCTCTTGCTTTGTCTCCAAACTGTCCAACATGAGCTGACCCTCTAATAAACTGATTCCTAATCCTATCCATCCTAGTCACACCGAGTGCAAATCTTAACATCTTTAACTCTGCCACAGCCAGCTCTGACTCCTGCCTTTTTGTCAATACCACTGTCTCCAACCCATATAACATAGCTGGTCTCATTACTGTCTTGTAGACCTTCCCTTTCACTCTTACTAGTACCCGTCTGTCACAAATCACTCCTGACACTCTTCTCCACCCATTCCACCCTGCCTGTACTCTCTTCTTCACCTCTCTTCCACAGTCACCATTTCTCTGAACTGTTGCTCCCAAGTACTTAAACTCGTCCACCTTTACCAACTGTACTCCCTGCATCCTCACCATTCTTCTACCCTGCCTCTCATTTACGCACATATATTCTGTCTTAGCCCTGCTGCCCTTCATTCCTCTGCTCTCTAGAGCATATCTCCACCTCTCCAGTGTCTCCTCAATCTGATTGCTACTCTCACTACAGATCACAATGTCATCTGCAAACATCATAGTCAACGGGGCCTCCTGTCTAATCTCATCTGTTAACCTGTCCATCACCACTGCAAATAAGAAAGGACTCAGAGCTGATCCTTGATGTAATCCCACCTCCACCTTAAATGGATCTGTCACTCCCACTGCAGTCCTCACCACTGTCACACTACCCTTGTACGTATCCTGTACCACTCTTACATACTTCTCTGCCACTCCCGACTTCCTCATACAATACCACAACTCTTCTCTAGGCACCCTGTCATATGCTTTCTCCAAGTCTACAAAGACACAATGCAACTCCTTCTGACCTTCTCTGTATTTCTCCAATAACACTCTCAGAGCAAACATCGCATCTATAGTGCTCTTTCCTGGCATGAAACCATACTGCTGATCACTAATCATCACCACCCTTCTTAACCAAGCTTCTACTACTCTCTCCCATAACTTCAATCTGTGACTGATCAATTGTATCCCTCTGTAGTTACTGCAGCTCTGCACATCACCCTTATTCTTAAAGATAGGTACCAAAACACTTTTTCTCCACTCCTCAGGCATCCTCTGACTTTCCAAAATTTCATTAAACAATCTAGTTAAAAATTCCACTGCCATTTCTCCTAAGCACCTCCATGCTTCCATTGGGATGTCATCTGGGCCAACAGCCTTTCCATTCTTCATCCTCTTCATAGCTGCCCTTACTTCCTCCTTGCTAATCTGTTTAACTTCCTGATTGATATATCCCCACATCATCCAACCTTCTCTCTCTCTCATTCTCTTCATTTATCAGCCTCTCAAAATACTCTTTCCATCTACTCAACACACCCTCCTCTCCTGTGAGTACCTTTCCCTCACGATCCTTTACCACCCTTACTTGTTGCACATCTTTCCCAGATCTGTCCCTCTGTCTAGCCAATTGGTAAAGGTCCTTTTCTCCCTCTTTAGTGTCCAATCTCTCATACAACTCCCCATACGCCTTATCCTTAGCTTTCGCCACCTCTCTTTTTGCCATGCACCTCATCTCCTTATACTCATGTCTACTTTCTTCATCTCTTTGACAATCCCACTTCTTCTTCGCCAGCCTCTTCCTCTGTATACGCTCCTGTACTTCCTCATTCCACCACCAGGTCTCCTTGTCCTCCTTCCTCTGTCCAGATGTCACACCAAGCACCTTTCTAGCAGTCTCCCTTACTAGTTCTGCTGTAGTTACCCAGCTATTCGGTAACTCCACTGCCTCCCAGTGCCTGTCTTAACTCTTCCCTAAACTCCACTTCACAATCACCCTTTTTTAACTTCCACCATTTCAAAAACAGTATCCGATCCCAAAGGAAGCAGAGACAGACATGCAAAATTGCATATAATGATGGCTTAATGTGGGAATAATTCAAAAAGGAAATAGCCCTACAAATTCACCCATATGACCAGTTAAAAAGAAAGATGGCACTTACAGATTGGTTATTGATTTATGAAATGTGAACCAATTCACGACTCCCCAGGCTCATCTGATTCCAGGGGTCTCAGAGTTAGCAGCAAGAATAAAACCACAACGTCAGTGGTTTACGGTCATAGACTTAGCTACTGTTTTGTTTTGCAGTACCACTGCAGGAAAAAGATTGGCAAAGGTTTGCTTTTACATTCCAAAATGAACAGTATGTCACAATGTGGTTACCGCAGGGGTTTCAAAACAGTCCGATTATATTGCACCAAATGGTTGGACAAATACTACAAGGTCTAGAATCTGATGATTCTGTTCTGCATTATATTGATGACATACTAATACAGTCTGAAACAAAAGAACAGCATTTCGCTAAAGTGACACAGGTCCTTCAGACACTGGGGGAGGCAGAGTTTAAAGTTAAAAGTGAAAAGGTACAATTCATGTAATCTGAAGTAAAATTTCTAGGTACTATTTTATGTCCTTCTGGGCATACTCCTTGTTTGGAGAGGGTACAGGGAATTTTGCAAATGGATAAACCAGTTACCATTCCGGATTTGCACAGATTTCTGGGTATCATGAATTATAATCAGGATTTCATAGAGGATTATGCCAGCATGGCAGCTCCTCTGTATGACATGCTTTCTAGCCAGAAAGAATTACCCTTTCTGGAGTGGGGACCAAAGGAAAATATGGCTTTTTGTCACTTAAAGGGTACATTGGCCAAGGCTACAGCATTAGTAGCTCTAAGTCTAACATGTCCCTTTGTGTTACATGCAGCAGCTGGACCCAACACACTCTCTGTTGTGCTTTTACAGGAGTGGCCTCAGGGCTCTGATTCTAGAATGGAAAAGACTTTACGCCCCATTACATTTTTCAGTAGGAAGATGACACATGTTGAAAGGGGATATCACTCGTGTATTCAGCAACTTTTGGCCGTTTAATGAGGTTTAAAACAAACTGAATACCTAACAGCTTTTTCTAAAGACATTATAGTACAGACACCGCAATATGCCATACAGGCTTTGGTAAATGAGACTCGGCTAAATAAACTGATTGATGATGTCAGTCAAACAGTGTTTGCTAAATGGTTGGCATTATTTAGTGTCAAGCAAATTACAATAAAGGCAGGAGATAAGTATTACTTATCTAATTTCGTGGAATATGAAGGAAAACAACACAAATGCATTAGGCACATTTCAAATCCAGAAAAGCCCATTCTGTCTCCTGATTTTCTGGAAGACAGGCCATCCGTTTTTATTGATGGTGCTCAATTTTGGGACAATGGACAATTTTAGACTAGATTTGCAGTAGTACCAGAAAACCCTTCTATGGGACAGCTGACTCTAATTCAGTTACTGGGACACATCTGCTCAGCGAGCTGAATTGGAAGCAGTTCTTTATGTGTTACAGCATTTTCCACCTGTCAATATTTTTTCAGACAGTGCATACATAGTTAATTTTCTGAGGCTGCACATGTCTACATGGGCAAGGAGGGGGGTTGTTGATAATATGCACAAACCACTCAAGCATGCTTCTGTGTTTATGCTGATCAGATGGCAAAAAAGGCAGCAAAGAAACAAATGCAATTGTATCCTACAGAACACCTTTCTAGTGTACCAGATAAAACCACTGCAGTACATGCCATGCAGACATTTTCAGTTCAGAATTTGCAACATGATTTGCTGCAGATCCAATCTAAGTTTGGACTGCATGAAGAGTTATAAAAATGTACTCTTGTAGGAGAAAGTCCAGGGTAATATTATGCAAAATGTTTTGAAGATGGTTCTAGTCTTTCTTATATACCGTACCAACAGGCATGACAGTTAGTGAAAGTTAATCATCAGGTATTGGGACATTTAGGTACACAAAAGTTATGGCCCATTGCAAAGAATAAGTACTGGCATCCACAGTTAAAGAAAATCTGTGATTTAGTGCATGCCAAATGCTTAATATGTTTGCAGGTTAATGCTCAATTAAAAAAAAAACACAGTTACTAAGGATAACTCCAGTTGGATGGACCTTGGTATGCCATCCAATTTGACTTTGCAGGTCCATTATCCCCAGCTAAAGGTGGGTACAGGTATCTTCTAGTGATAGTTGATGGTTTTTCAAAACTAGTAGAAAGCAATTCCTACAAAAAGAATGACGGTTAAGGCTGCAGCAGAAGCTTTATGAAAAAACTTTTTTTGTCATTGGGGATGGCCGCGAGTTATCGAATCTGATAACGGGCCACAATTTGTCAGTAAACTGATAAAAGCTTTGTGTGATTTGCTTGGTATCCAGCAACGATTTCATGTTCCTTACCATCCCCAGTCTAATGGGATAGTTGAAAGAATGAACAGAACTCTTAAGGAACACCTTAAGAAAGCCTGCTTGGAAAAGGGAGTAAATTGGGTAAAACATTTGACTGGAATCTTGCTGGGGTAAGAGCAACTCCACACAGTAAAACAGGGATCTCATCTTTTGAAGTCATGACAGGTAGAAAAGTGTCTGTACAATTGCCATTCAATCCTACTGTTAGTACAAACAGACCATAATTAGAAATTGCACAGCATCAACAATGGTTAAAAGATATTTCTAAATTGTGTCAAAGCTTATAAAAAATGCAAGCATTCAAATTACGGTCAAAAAATCGTTATGCCAAAAGAAAACCTTCTCTCTGGGACACAAGTATTAATCAAGACATTCCAGACGGATGGTCCATGGAATAATAATTGGCAAGGGCCTTTTGAAACAATTGTTCAGCTAGGACCTCTAGTGTACAAAGTTAAAGGAAAGAAAAAAAACAAAATGATTCTTGTTCATAGAGATCAGTTGAAATTCATTAAGTAACTTCATGTTTTGTGTTTTTTTTTTGTAGACTCATGGCAAATGCCAAGTCTAAAACAGTTGAAAAAGCATCTATCAAAACAACTTTTCAGATTAATACCACTTACGTGGAAAGGTTATATTATTGTACATAATAAAGATTCTGTTTGTTATTGTACTGACTGTACTCATTGGAGCCCTTGGGGAAGAGTGTCAAACAGGAGAAATGCAAGTTTGGAAAATAAACAATGACAATAATACTCTAAGGCTAGGTTGGCGTGAATGCTCAAAGATAAATCTTTTTGGTGGGCAAAGACAGCAGGACAACTTCACTTGTCCATCTAATGCTAATTGTACCTTTGGGCATATAATAGTTTCCAGTAAGGTTACCTTTTGGTCCGTAGTTATGGGTCATTATTACATTCGACCAAATAGTCCTAAGGTAACCCTTGAAATTGATTCCAAAGTTTCTATTAAATGCTGTCAATTTCCTATATGTCAGTATATGTAAATCCAACAACATGGCCGGTGACTCTCTATTCTCGAATACTGCTGGAAAATCCTGGAACCTACTTCCCAGTGAACTTGCATCACTGTCCACTTTATCACTTTTCAAAAATAAACTGAAACCTTACCTTAGAGCACACTGGTTATGCCCCTGTTCTAAACCTGATTAACCTTCCCTTATTTACTGGGCTCTGTTTACCTGCTAATCTCTCAGTACTAACTCCAATCCTCCTTTATAATATATACAACTTTAGACTTGCTATGTTTAACTGACCTATCCTGTTGATATTTTCTTAATTTTAGATGTTTATTGAGTTTCTTTATTTACCTGACCTTGTCTTGTGAGATTTTCTTTGTATATGTGATAAGTTTGTTAGATAGTTATGTAATTTGAGCTTCCTCCCTTTGTTAATGTATTGTACTAGCATTTTTTTGTTACTAAATTCTCTTGGAGCTTATCTCCCCAGGCCTCTACTGAAAATGGACATATATCCAGTTAGACTAGCCCAGTCAACAAATGTAAAATAAAATAAAAAATAAATATATTTTATTTGGGAAAAGGATAAAATTCAATGAAATATCCACCATCAATACAATGACTAGTCTTCACTTATGTGAAGAAATGTGGTAATCATACCATACCGAGAATTAATATTCCTCCCAATAATATGAAAGTACAACTAAATTTCACTACTGGAGTTTCTGTAATATGTACTAATACCATAGTCATTACAGACAGCATACATTGGGCATATGCTCTATCAATATTAACAGGTAAACTTATTTCTGTTCATACAGATCATTTGGTTAGAATCCCTTCTACCTGTAAAAAGATAGGCAGACAGTATCAAAAGGTTGTGGTACATTTTAACATCACATTTCGAGACACAGGCAGGTGCCAATATAAAGAGCTTGGTATGATACTCTGCTAGGAGGCCTAGGCACAGGCATTGGAACTATTAATGCAGCTGGCATCGAAATTCTAACTAATCATTTAAAAGTAGTGGGGGAAGATATCTCTCAGATTGTGGATTTACAGGCATATTTGAATCCAGAATTATGGAAGACACACCTGCACAATATAAATTATCAGCAGCAATTTTTAGACAATTGTGACGCCATGCAGCTACATCAGTTGAAATTTGATGGTAACATGACAATTTTTGTAAATTGTACAAAATGCACTATGCAATCTTTGTATGTGGACCATCAGAAAAATAGAGTACAAACTGAACTTATGTTACAAAATGAAAATGTTTGGCGAGAATTATTTAACAAATGGATACCTGATACAGATTGGATTAAGCTATTTACTGAAGTAGCATACTGTACTCCACAGTACTGTACAGGAAAGTTTATGCATTATAATGTTACTGATACCACTATTATTTGTCAGTTTACTGTGTTACCTATGATATTTCTCGTACCAGAATGGTATGAGTATTGCTTGCCACAATTTGAAGGTAATTATATAGATGTAAGAGGAAAAACACATAAAATCGAGTATTGTACAAAGACTCAAAATGGACTAGTTTGTGGACAGCATTTGCCTATGAACCATGCTTACTGCAGCATTCTGTTAATTTGTGTAAACGGACTATTATGCCTTCTTCTTTTCAAATGTTTATAAAAGTGGCTCCTCAGTATATTTGTCTGGTTACAGATCAAGACGTAGGTCATAATTTAAAATTACCTTTTGTAGGATGTTTATCACATCTTGATTTCCTTAAATGGAATAATAAGAGCTATGTGTTTACTGAACCCATAGAAGTGAATATTTCCAAAAACTTGAATTATGACTTAATACAGCTTCCCAATATATCTGTATCCTTGGATAATTTAAAAAAAAAACATAATGAATAATACTAAAATTCTCAGAGAGTATTTGGAAAAAAAAGTATTCTGTATTATGAGGCATTAAGTATCATTGCAAAAGATAAACTACTTAGTTTGGCTGAAAAAAGCAAAAAAGACACTGCTCACAATTGGTGGGATATCTTTACTGGTTGGTCAAAATCAGGAAAAAACGGTTAAGTTGGTTGATACATCCTGTATTAGTAGTGTTAGGCATTATAGTCATACTAACTGTATGGAATTGCTACCCAAGTTGTCATTTGCAAAAAACTTATAGAATTCAACAAATCATCATGGTTAACCTAGATAAACTGGAAACGGTTTCAGTGTGTACAACTAAAGTTGAAAATGAACAGTCATTTTCCAGTTTTTAAATTAAAAGAGAGAATTGTGAGAGTAAAGAACAGGTTAATGTGTACAGCGCACTCAGTTTATTTACTTGGCAAAAACATATAGCTTGACATTCATTGTTAATAAAAATCAAAAGTAAAATATTTTATCTCTTATAAACTATGCAGCTTGTGAAATGTATTATCTACAAGCAGGTCAAGATGAACTCTAGTATGCAGCTGTGTCTCATCAATATGATACACAAGATAAGCCAAGGACAAAAGGAGTTATTCTTCAGGAACAGAATGTTTAAGATATGGAAAACAAACTGTCAGCAGACCAGCTTGAAAGGGAAGACTTATTATTCTGGCAAATTCTCTTAACTGCTGATGCAAGCAGAAATTACACTATAAATACTGGGACTTTTTTCTTTTGTATCAGAGACTTTGATTATTCTAAGCTGAAGTACATTTTGATGTATATACCTTTCATTGTTAAGCTAGATGTAAACCTTGTGTGCAGTAAATTAATGTTGTAACAGCAGAACTGTCTCAGTGTCTGGATTGAGTAAAGGTACAGACTACCTGAATAGTGTAGTATAATTTAACACTTCTAAGGTGAATGATATCTGCATGACTGCTAAATTCAGACTCTGAGAAGTATATTGGAGCCAAAATCTTCAAGGTATGGACATATACATGTAGACATATGTACACACACAAACATTTGCCAGGAAGGAGATTCAAACCCCTACCTATGCAGTTATTGTTACTACATTGTTCCGCATTTATCACACGTGCCACAGAGATTACATGTAAAACATTGTTCAAACATACCTCTAAGGTGAGTGACATCAGCAGCAGTGCTAAAGAAGGGGTAAGGGAAGTGTAATAAGTGTGAATGACCACAAAACCAGGTGTCTACAAGGACACATGCAATCTCTCACACAAACACACACATTTCCACAGTTACCAGGATTAGAACTCCTATCTAACTAGTTTGTTATACTAAAGCATGAGGCAGTTATTGCAAGCACCACATCGCTTATATGTTGAACAGCTGTCCAAAGGTATCTTTGAAGGTGAGTGACATCAGCAGCAATACAAAAGGAGGGGAAAACGAAGTGGAAATGACCACAATATCAGATGTCTACAAAGACACACACACTCTCTGTTACACAAACACACACATCTTCACAGTTGCCACGACCAGGATTAGAACTCCTACCAAGCTAGTTTACTACACTATTGCATTATGCAGTTATTGTAATTGCCACAGAGCTTATATGTTGGAGGACTGTCCAAAGGTATCTTTGAAGGTGAGTGGCATCAGCAGCAGTGTCTAAGGAGGGGGTAAGGGAAGTGTAAATGACCACAAAATCAGGTATCTACAAAGACACACACACAGTCTCTCATACAAACATATACATTTTCACAACTGGCAGAACCAGGATTGTAACTCCTACCTCATTAGTTTGTTACAATATAGTGTTACACACTTATCACAAGTGCCACAGAGCTTATATGCAGGAAAGCAGTCCAAAGGTATCTTTGAAGGTGGGGGACATCAGCAGCAGTGCTAAAGGAGGGGTAAGGGAAGTGTAGTAATTGTGAATGACCACAAAATCAGGTGTTTATAAACACACACATTTTCACAGTTGCCAGGACCAGGATTAAAACTCCTGTCTAACTAGTTTGCTATACTACAGTATTAAGCAGTTATCACAAGCACCACAGAGCTTATATGTTAGAGATCTGTCCAAAGGTATCTTTGAAGGTGAGTGACATCAGCAGCAGTGCAGAAGGCGGGATAAGGAAAGTTTAGTGCGTGTGAATGACCTCAACCACATTCATCTAGAAACACACACAAACACACACACACACACACACACACACACACACACACACACACACACACACACACACACACAACTTAACATTTGACAGGACTGAGATTAAAACTGCTACATAGATACTTATTTGGACTTTAGTGTTACACAGTTATCACAAGCACCACTGAGACTATAGGGCAGGGGTTAACCAAAGGTATTTCTACAGTGAATGACATCAACATATCATGTGATATAGGCCAATGGGATGTGTACAGGGTGGGAAATGCCTCATAATGGGATTCTCTCTGTCACTGTCTGTCTTTCTCTTCCCCACATCTCTGTGTGTATGTTTGACATATTATATTATGTTGGCCTTAGATATGTGTGAGTATTCCTATCCAATGTGTGTGTGTGTGTGTGAAGTATCAATGGTGTATAATTTGGTGTGTGTGTGCACAGACAGCTGCGAATAACTAATATCTGTGGTCCACTGTGTTGTGAGACATGGGCTTCATTTCTCTAAATGTAGGAGCATGCCCAGTATGACCTTCTATATTGAGTGTGTGCATCTATTCCAGGGAGGGTTGGACTCCAGTTCAGGGTTTTGTGTGCTACAGCTACACCTAGCAAACTGTTTCTGCAGGATATCTGTAGATAGGTTGTCAATATGGAGACACAATGGGCATAACATACAGGGGATACTGTAACTATTGCTCTGTGCTGCTTGTGTGACATGTTTGGTTTTAGCATAGCTTTTCTGACATATGTACTGTTTTACACTGTGATGTATCATGTCATCAACTACTGACAGTTATCATTCTTTGCTCACAGTTATTTACCAGGGAAATACGGGATGAAGGAAGCTGAGACCAATATTATGAGTTATGTAGACTACACATTCTGGCACACATCTGCCATTGTAGAGGGATAGCTACAGGCAATAGACTGCTGGTTCTGTGTAAATGGTGCAGCACCTTGTTAGTATGCTGACTGGGGATCCCCTCCTTGTGCTTTTTTCAACTGCACAGAATGGCCATATCCTGCTGGGGACATACCTCTCAGTTGTACAGATACACCCAGGTTATTCAAAGGCAGGACTCATATCTGGTCAGCTTACCTTCACATTGTGGTTTACAAGCAGTTTTGTGGCTATTCATTCATGGGTTTGCAGTCAGGGAGTAGTATGGGCGGACATTAGAGTTTCAGACTTCACACACTCCGTGACATCCATGCTTCTACACCCCTCCTCTGTTATTCTCTCCTCTTCCTAGCATTATGTAAGCAATATCTCAGAGGTATCCCTATAGTTGGGCCTTTATCCCAGTAGTATTTATGGCCTGGTCCACAGTCCTTGCAGTAAGACATGGGGAGGCATGCTACTGGCATTTGTCAACATGGCCTTGCATTTGTTTTCTGTTTACTGCATTAGGTTGTTAGTTGGGACCCCTTGACATTCCATACATTGGGATTATGGGTGAGGCATGGGCCTTTGCCAGAAGACTGTAGGCCATTTGAGAGTGCTGCAGGTCATCTGTTACTGCATATTTTAAACATTTGCAATGACTGTACTGGTATTCTGGTTACTCTGTCAGCTTCCATTTCATATTGTATTGTGACCTATCATGCAGAAAGGAGGCATATCAGTAGAGTACAAATGTTAGATCTTAATGGCATAAATTTCAGTTTCAGACTTCTTACCCTTCAGAACTGCAGTGCAACTGCCAGACCTGTTGTAGTATGTCTGTGTAGGTCTGGTGGGGGGGGGGGTGCTCACCATTGCCATCATTTGGGGGCCTTAGCCCAGCCTTTCTTTATGGTCATCTACACCTGTCCTGCTGGGTGAGGCTGGTGGTGGGTATGTGACCCTCATTGACATGCGTGTGTGTGACCTATTGACACCCACAGTTATTTGGGCCATCACATGCACTGCGGTGGGGGTTGTCACCTTCTGTAGTGCTGCCTAGTATGTTGACACCAGTATTTGTTGTAAATTTCCTGCTGTCCCATATAGCTGTCTGCTGCTATCCCATTCAGCCACCCAATTCCCTTGCATACTTGCATCCATATCATACATACAACTATGAGAACATACTACTCCATTCAGTAATTGATAGTAAGGGTGACTTACCTTGTGCCTAGGGCGATACTGAGGATGGTGCTGGAGAGCTGACTATGTCAGCCCACCAGCAGTACACTCCCTATACATGGTAACACACAGGTAGTGTCATGTCTGGCATCCCTTTTACTGTATGTGCGAGTCAGAGAGAGGTATCAGTCCCTGGGTCCCTACAGTGTCAGTGTGTGTGCTATGCATTGCCTGTCTGCCAAGGCCTGGGCATACTGGACACACCTCATTCTGCCTACAGGGGCAGGCTCAGGGTGTTCCTCCTCTGAGTCCCTCTGCGCTTGTGCTGGCCTTGGCAATAGTGGGGTGCTGTGTGGCCCTGCCCCATGCTATTCCTGCTGCAGCTGATTCTGCAGGATCATATTGTGTAGCATGGCACATACTATGAGCATTTGTATACATATAGCTGGAGAGTACTACAAGGCTCCACCGGATATATCAAGGCAGCAGAACTGTGACTTGAGCATCCCAAACACATGCACTACAATGATCCTGGTTTGTGCATGTGCCTCATTATAGTGTTCTTGTTCAGGTGTATGTGCATTTCTGATGGGTGTCATCAATCATAGCTCCAGTGCATAGCCAGCATCCCCCACTAGATGGCAATATGGGGTGTCCCCCCTGGCAAACCCCTGATACAGCTGTGAGCAATGCCAGATGTGGGAGTCACGATAGCTTCCCGAGCTGCCAACACATGAGTTCATGATAATGCCCTGGGCATCGCACACAACCTGGCAGTTGATGGAGGGGAAGCCCTTGCAGTTTATGTAGACCGTACTCCGCTCACCAGGTGGTGCTTTGATGTGGATGTGCGTGCAGTCTATAGCACCAACTACCTCAGGGTTTTTGCTATAAAGTGGAAGAGACGCATACCTCTGATCAATGCTTCATGGGTGGTGGGGAAATATATGTGCTCATTGGTATGTGGTGTCATGGCATCCAGGAACTGGTAGAGTACCCTGGATGCTGATGCTTGTGAGACCCCCATGATATCCCCAGTTGGTCTTTGGAAAATACCTGTGGCTAGTATTCTTAAGCCTACACATACCTTGGTATTCACTGGGATGGGTTCCCCTCTGTTAGGTCTGTGTGTGACGAGTACCCGGCACAGCTCAATGATTTGCTGTAGAATATCCCTGCCCACCCTATAGTGCTCCACTATCTCCAGCTCATGTAGGCCCTGGTAGTTTACCCTGGGTCTGTACACTCTTCTCCTCCTCACTGTGGGTTGGTTGTCAGCATTCTCCTCCTCACCACCCTCAGTCTCTAGCACATATTGATGGCGTAAAGCAGCTGCAGCCTCTAAGATTTTTAGATAGTTTTGCCAGTTAAAAATCCCCTGTCTGTATACACCGGTAATGTAGAGTTTGTGGGAAAAAAAACAGTCTGAAAAGTGTTTGCATAGTTTATAGTAGTGTGCTGGGCTGCTGCATGTGTAATTGGCTGATTCTGATACATTCCACCTGCCAGCTATGCTAGTTTTCCTTGATTGCCTTCCTACTGCTGTTTCCCCAAAAAGCAGTCTGAAAGGTGTTTGCATAGTTTATAGTAGTGTGCTGGGCTGTTGCATGTGTAGTTGTTGATTCTTATACATTCCACCTGCCAGCTGTGCTAGTTCTCCTTGATTGCCTTCCTACTGCCATTTCCCCTTCCCAGTTCCTCCCTATTTAAGCCTTGAGGTGCGCTGCGCATACCCAGTGCTCAAATGTAAACAGTGCTGCCATTTACTCTTTTTTTTTTTTTTGTTTAAAACCTGGTGCACAGCACACACACCCGTTTAGGCTATGTACACACTGCTCAGGCACATCTGACACCCCACCCTTCCTTAGCTGTGTTTAGCTAAGGACAAACACGGGCCACAGAGCTCCAATGAGCTTACAGCAAGCATGACACACCCCATTGTGAAGTCATTCAGCTCTTACACTTGCACTGTTGTGTTGCTGCACCTACACAGTTAGGTATAAGCTGTCACTTTGAAGAAATTTGTGATTCGGTATAACTACCCTCATTTGTATACCCCAGTGTGTAAGTCATTAGTTACTGCACTTAAACAGACCCTTTCCTTTGATAACCAGTGCTCCCTGGTAATGTCTATATTCTGCATGTCATTGACTATAATGGTAAAATGCAGAATTAACTTAAAATTGAGTTTTCTCATTGTTTTTTTTTATTTTCAGCATGATCCCATTTGCACGCTGCTGCCGTAAGCTAAAACGACTGAGATTGGCCAAATAAAAAACAAAGTTTAATTTAAAAAATAAAATAAAATGTTTTTAATGCCAATGGCCTTATATTTGGCCGTTGGCATGTGTATTAAACATAATACATACTTTTACACGAGCTATCATGCCTCCATTTTATCAAATGTAGAAATGCATTCGGTTACTAGCCGAATACATTTCTGCACTAACACTGTTCTTACACGGAATCCATGCAGCTTGGTGAATCCTAAAATCACCCCATTTTCATGGTTTTCACCAGCAAATGAGATGATTTGCATATCTGCCGGTTTTCCGTGCTAGAACAGTGTAGGGCTGCTTGTGCACATGAAAATGGCACTTTCCTGGATCGCTCGGCAGCTATTTTCCATGCAGGAGCTCCTACACTGTTCCTGCATGGAAAATATGGCTTGTTGAATCCCAGGGAATGTATGGTACAAAATCAGAGCATCTGTACATTACAATCTGTCTATTCAATATAAGGTGATTCTATTATACCTAGATGTGTTTTCAAAATAAAAGCATATATGACATCAATAATGGCGATTCTAATTTATGTGAGTATACTTAAGTAATACGTTTGTATACAAGTGTTTTAAAATAGTATTCGATGGTATGTGTTTTATAAATAATAAAATTAGAATATCAAATTTTATATTACATTATTTAATTCATAATGACAAGGTGGAAAGTAACTTTAAGTGAAGTTGTGATACAGGTAAGGGCACCAAGGCCCAGACCAGCAGAACAAAACCTCCCCCAAAAGGGCCCCAAGACAACTCCAAGCTCATAGCCACAAGGACATTCATGAAAATGTGACAAACCATCTCTTTCCGAAAGTGTAACAGCAAATATAGGATGGAGAGTTCCACATCTCACATGCTTTACAAGGGATATGTTGCACCAGTTCCTTGTTCCTCATTTCAAGCTTATTCTTGTATACAACTGGTCAGGTAACAGGGTACTCCACATATTGTTATTCGATCTCATCCCCATCACTGTAGAAATGTGGACCAGTTTTGTTATTAACAAGATTAGAAGGCTCATCTTTGCTTCTGTAAGTTGCTTAGCTGTATTTCAACAAATGTCTCCACAGTCCATGAACTCAGGATCACACCAAGACCAACCAAGAGAAGTTCATCCAGCCAGCACAGACCCAATCACACCCACCTATACCACAAATGAAAGCAATACTATATGTAGGTTTTGACTTGCACACTATTACATGTGACAATTCCCATGAGGAAATAAAAAAAGGAAATGGTAGTTAAAGCATGCACATATAGTAAAGTACTTCATTTTCAACTGCATTTAATTTATATATCTTAGAAACTGAAAACTATTTTAATACTGCTTAATTGATAAATGAAAATTACCTGTCTGAAATTTTTTAAACATTAAGGCAATAGCATTTACCTATAAATCTGTGACCTGTAGGTAGTATTAACCTTAGTCTGCTACTTTTTCAAAAATACTCTTAATGACACCAGCAAGTATTATATGGCTTCTTAAGTCTGTACTATTACAATAACCTAGAGTGTAAGCTATTCTTAACAGATAGCATTTCACTAAATAAAACATTATAACATTTATGAAAGATTTTACCATAGGTTTTTAAAACATTTTACCTAAACATTGCCTCAAAATATTTTTATAACATATGTAAGATATTCAGTTGTTAAGGTGTAGATTTACTGAATATTGATCTTTCAACAAACAAATGACTGCAGAAGTCCATCCCCTGCAAAATATGATATTCTGTACTTGGATTGAGGGAATGTAAATATTTATGGAGGTGGGAGTACAGTCCTCCTAAATGAAAAGCTTTTAATTTATATTTTAGTAAATAAATGAAATCATGTTCATTATTCATCAGGCAAGAACAAAACATCTGCCTGCAGCCTTGAGAAATTCACAGATGTTAGACCAAAGCTTAAAAGGACTGAAAAAAATTGGTAAGGGGCATACTGGTAAAAATGTTGTATTTGAAATTAGTATGAATATCATATAATGGTATTTTAAAATCTCAGCAAAATTGGAAAATACTCTAGACAGTGTCCAAATGCAAAAATAAAAAATCATTAATTAAAAGGATTTCTTCTGATAACTCAAACAGCAGGACCGCATAATAGTCTCTGCTTTTAGATGGCAAAAGAAATGTTTAAGTTGGCATAGCTGTATGATTTATCGCCTATGTGTAATATATGATTTTAGTATTTATTGGTAAATGTAAACACAAATGTTTTTAGGCTGACATATATAATCGGTATAGTATACGATAAACAAAACAACAATGGATGGACATAAATAAATGTATATGTATATATTTAGAGGACGTTAGTATCTATAGTCCGAATTAATTCAGTATTGTTCCCTTAGATCCTCTGCTGATGGAACAATAAAATATTAGTGTAATTTCAGTTTAACAAGATTAAGCACAGGACTGAACTGGGATAATTTCTAGATGAATGTAATAAAAATGTTCCAGTTTATAATCACTTGTTAGCTCATTTATTTATAGTTAATTTACTTTTCACATGAATAACATGTTGCATGGCTATTCATATATTACATTCTAGCATTTTTGCTAAAAATGAATGGTAATGGCCTTGAAGCTATGTGTAATTATCACTCTCTTTAAATAAAATAGCAAAAGTGTTCTATTTTCTATAGTAATGGTGGGAAAAATGCAGATGCAGACTATTTTATTACATCCATTTCTAGTATAGACAGCTTACAGACTTACAAAAGTTACTGAGCCACCTTTAGTGTAAGAAAAAAAACTAATTTCTATGGTAACTGAAGCACACATTTTATTTATTTATTCATTTTATTTTATTTTACATTTGTTGACCGAGATAGTCCGACTGGATACATGTCCATTTTCAGCGGAGGCCCGGGGAGAAAAGCTCCACTTAACAAAACAGAAAATTAATACATATCAAAATTTTACATACAGGATACAACCAGATAAAAGCTGTCAATTTATACAATCATTCATTTGTAACGTAGCATGAGTAGATTGCTAAAAAACAGTTGAGAAATGGACCACTTATTATAGGGGTGGTGCTAGTCAGAGTTTGACCAAGGGCAAAGCCAGTGTGATTTAAAGTGTTTTTGAGGCATTTTTTGAATAGGGTTAGTGAGGATTCCTGGGTAAGTATTGCAGGAAGTAAGTTCCAAGTTTTACCAACAGAGATGGCAAACAGAGCATCCCCAGCAGAGTTGTTGGATTTTTGGTTTAGTACCATTAGTCTATTAGATGAGCATAATGGCCTGAGGGCACTATGGGGGCTGATAATGTTTTTGAGTGCAGGGGTGTTTTCAGGTTGTTTGAGGACTTTATGCGCTACTATGAGCTGGTTGAACTGGAGTAGGGTAGGAAATTCTAGCCATCCAAGAAGATTTAGGTTGTGACAGTGGTGAGATCTATATGCCATTCCAGTAGCAAATCTAGCTGTGTGGTTGTAAAAGCAGGATAGTTTGTTGAGATTAGATTTGACCAGGTTGGTGAATATGGGGGAGGCATAAAGAAGGGTAGGGAGAAGAGTAATGGGCAATAGCAGTCCTAGCAAGAGGGGTGAGAAAAGGTTTGATCTTGTACAGGGAGCCAAGATTTTTGTTAATGGACTTGATAGCATGATTGACATGCATATCAAATTTGAGGTTGTTGTCTACTATTACTCCTAGGAGCTTAGTTTAATCTTCTGGGGAGATAATGGTGTCGTTCTTAGATTTTATGGTGAAGAATGGAAGGGAGGACCTATGGGTAGGGGAGAAAAGTAACAGCTTCATTTTATTAGGGTTCAGGATCAATCGGTGATTAGCTAGCCAATTTTTACAGTGTTGAAGGTGTTCTGGGTTAGTGACAGTAGGCTTGTCGCAGAGGAAGCAGAACATATCAAGGTAGAATCATCTGCATATTGGATGCAGGTTGCATTTGGGGTGATGGTGTGAAGGTTATTAATAAAGATTGAGAAGAGAAGGGGACCTAGTATAGAGCCCTGGGGGACTCCTAGGGTGATAGGCAGTCAAGTTGATAGCTTATCCTGACATAGGACAGCCTGCTGTCTACCAAGTAGGTAGGACTGAAACCACTGTAGAGAATGGTGGTCTAAGAAGATGGCTTTCAGGGTTTTGAGAAGTAGTTGATGGCTGACCATGTCGAAGGCCTTTGAAAGATCATAAAAGAGTGAGGATAGTTTGTTGTTATTACAATTGAGGTTAATGACATTAGAGAAAGTTAGGACAGCTGAGGTGGTACTGTGGTATTGCCTAAAGCTGTGCTGAGAGTCAGCCAGCAGCTTGCTATAAATAAGATAGTGCATAAGTTGTTTATGGACACATTTTTCCATGATTTTAGCTAGTGGTGACAGAATGGCTATAGGTCTAAAGTTTGACAGTTCTATAGAGCTGCCCCTTTTATGGAGAGGTATTACATGGGATATTTTCCATATTGATAGGATGGTTCCCTCGGAAATGGATCTATTAATCAGAATAGAGATAGGGAGTGCTATGGTGTCTGTGGCTTTTTGCAAATATTCAGTAGGGAGGAGGTCAACATCTAGAGTAGTAGGTTTAAGTTTTTTGATTAGGGCTCGGATTAGGGGAGTAGGAAAAGGTTGAAAGCTAAAGGAGAGTTGAGTATTGGGTAGGTCAGGGCTGGGTATATCAGCACTGGAGTTTGAGAAGGTGGGAGTGAGATGGGTAGCTAGGGACTGGATAGTCTCTGTGAAGAAGCTATTGAAGGTGTTTGCGATTCCTACTGGAGATTTGTCAGTGGAAGCTGACTGGGTAGGAGTGGTGGCATGGCCTGGGTGGAGAAGGTTATTTATTCCAGCCCAAAACTTTTGATGTTTGTTTTGGTGTTTTTGTTGCAGAAGGGAGTAGTCATTTTTTTTGTTTAGTATGATATATTTTTTGGTGTCATTCCTTAGTTGCTGATATCTGAGTTGATCTAGTGGAGCTTTAGTATCATGCCAAGTGGCCCACACCTTATTTCTGCATGTGATTTTAGATTTTGTATCTTTTGATAGCCACGGTGAAGTTTTTGTTTTGGTTCTAATGGTGTGGGTAGGAGCGTGTGAATCAAAGATAGTGAGGAATTTAGTGTTAAAGTAATCCACAGCCTCTTCTTGTGGAAGTTGTTTCTGGACTGACCAATTGCAAGCTTTGAGTTCTTTTTGGAAGCTGTCAGGGTTAAAGTTCTTATTGTTTCTTATTGTTTTAAAGGTGGGTTGATGGGGGTTGTCAGTTTTGAGCTTAATGATATAGGTAAGGCAGTGGACACTTAAATCATCGGGTAGCATCGCTGACTTGTACATTTGGGGATGTCCATTGATAAGTATCCAATCTAGGATACTTTCTTTGCCCTTACATTTGCTGAACCTAGTGGGGGTTGATATGGTCTGTGTAAACCCATATAGGTTTACGTGAGTAGTAGGAGATTCAGAGGAACAGGTGTTCCAATTAACGTTGAAGTCGCCTAAGCCTATGGTTTCCTGCAGATAGTTACTGGATAACCAGTGTAGGATGCTTTCTAGGGTATTGACATTTCTTCCAGGGGGTATATAAATGCAGACAATGTATCTATATTTATTTTTATTTATTTGTAATTTGGTGATGAGAATTTCTGCATTATTAACCTGAGGTGGTTGCTAGATGTCATTAGTTACTGAACTTACTGTTAGGGTGGACTTGTATAGCACAGCTACCCCACCCTTCCTTGTGGTCTGGTCCAATCTAAGTATGTTATACCCTGGGGGTGTTACTTCATTGTTTCTAGTTGGTGGTTTTAACTAGGTTTCGGTGAGGCATAGAATGTCTGGGCAGTGAACTGCTAAAAGGGCATGGAGGTTATGTATCTTATTATTTAGGCTTCTGATGTTAAGATGGCAGGCCAGAAATGATTAGGGGGCCTATTTGACAGAGTAATGTTGGTTGAATTGTTATTCATGGAGCTTTGGTCAATAAATGTGGATGGGCCAGGGTTTGGGTGGATGTCTCCATCCTTCATAAGGTTATTTCTTAAGCTGATTATGAGTTTCAGAATTTTATTTATAAGTTTTTGACGGTGTCTGTTTTTTGGGCTAATGTAACTGGATCTAATAGGTTGGTAATATTTAGGGGGTATGGAATTAGGTGAGAGGGTAGTTAGCACTATAAGTTTAGCATCACTGGAGGCAGGTTGCATTTGGGGACAGGGTGGAGCGGGGCTAAACCAGATAATAAGATTCCTAAAGTTAGCATGTTCAAGGTAGATATTTACTGTATGTAAAAAGCACTATTTCAATTTACTGAAAGTAAAATACTCTATTGTTGGGGGTAGTCAGCTAGGTTGGTGGAGGTAGAATATAGCGCAATCCACCGCAGGAAGATATTTCACTAGCGACTGTTTGTTAGCCCAATTTTATTTTATTATTTATTATTTATTTATTTTACATTTGTTGACCGGGTTAGTCCAACTGAGCGTTTGGCTCGTTTTCAGTGGAGACCCGGAGAAGAAAGCTCGACAGTGAGTTTATAAATTTTACATACAACAGTTAAGAAATCATATTTGCAACTAAACAAACTGTTATCAAGATAACATTTGCAATAAATCATACAGAAAAACGCTCAGGTACAATGTCATCAAGGAATAATGCGTTTATAATTCCTGTTAAGTTATATACAGTATAAGTACAATTAATAGCAAGGGGATGAGGTGTTTATACAGTGGGACAGAGGGGTAGAATTTAATTAAGATAGACAGGGGAGGAGAGGAAAATGAGGGAGAAGGAATAGAAGGGAAGCATATAGAGGAATAAATGGTCAATATAAGAAAGAGAGGGCTGATAGAGGGGGAGGTATAAGAAATAGGGAGTAGGGTAGTTTCAGGGAGGATGACTACAGTGACAGGACCATTTGCTTATTAGGTATCTTTGAGTGGCTTGCTTGAAATGCTTGGTATTGTCAAAGGACCTAATTCCTTGAGGGAGTTGGTTCCAAGTTACAGCAGAGTTATAGTTATAGAGTAAACATCCTGTTTTGGTTTTGGGTTTATAGATCTGAAAGAAGTCTTGGTCTGAGTTACGTAGTGTCCTGGTTGGGGAATATTTAGATATAATAGAAAGAAGGCTAGGACAAAAAGATGGTAGACAAGATGGAGTGAATAATTTGTAGCTGATGAAGTAGGAGCAAGTGAGGGAATTCAAGCCAGTCCAATTGTTTAAGGGATAAGCAATGGTGAGATTTATAGGTTTGGTTTGCAACGAATCTGGCCACCTTATTCTAGGTTGTTTCAAGTTTTGTACCGAGTGTGGTGTTATAGTTTGTGAATAACTGACAGCTATAAAAAAGGGTGGGAAGAAGAAATGCATGGGAGAGAGTTATTCTGGCTGTGTTGGTTAAATGTCTCCTGTTGCGATAAAGGAATCCAAGTTTCTGGTGAGTCTTTTTGATAGAATTATTCACTTGGAGATCAAATTTAAGTTGATTGTCTATTATGACTCCCAGCAGTTTAGTGCAAGGTTCAGCAGTAATGATAGTGTTATTGATTGATAGGATGGAAAATGTATTTTTGAGCTTGATAAGGTTTTTGGGGAGGAAGAGTAGAAGCTTAGTTTTCTTAGGGTTGAGAATTAATTTGTTATCACAAAACCATGTCTCCATGGTATTGAACGATGCTTGGGTAGTAGACTGGAGGTAAGATGGATTGTCTGCAATTGTGATAACAGTTGAATCATCTGCATATTGTACAAGTGTAGAGTGGGGACAAGAGGTGTAAAGTAGGTTAGTGAAAATATTAAAGAGCAGTGGCCTAAGTATGGATCATTGGGGGACTCCCACTGGGACATTAAGGGGGGATAGTGCAGAATGCCATTTAACAGCTTGCTGGTGGTTAGAAAGATAGCTAGAAATCCAGTATCTGGTAAAAGGAGATAATTTTAAATGGGAGAGTTTGTCAAAGACGAGGGGATGGGAAACAGTGTCAAAGGCTTTGGAGAGGTCGAGGAGCAGACATGAGACTAGTTTATTGTTGTCACGGGCCAGTGTAACAGTATTGATGAAGGATATTAATGCAGTTGTAGTACTGTGCTTGGGATGAAATCCATGTTGTATGTGTGTGTCTTAGAAGGCTCTCTTCTAGAAGGTACTGCATTATCTGCTTGTGAATGCATTTCTCTAGAATCTTAGAGAGAGGAGACAGTATAGCAATTGGTCTGAAGTTTGATATATCAGAAGAACTTCTGCCTTTGTGTATAGGTATTGTGAAGAATGTCTTCCATATTGATGGGACATATAGTTCAGAGATGGATTGGTTAATCAGGATGGAAACAGGATAGGCTAGGGGTTCAGCTGCAATCTGTAGGAAATAGGAAGGTAGATTATCAGCTGAGGGGGAGCAAGGTTTGAGTTTAGAGAGTAAAGACTTAATATAGTTAGTTGAAATGAATTTAAGGGAAAAGAAGTTAGAATGATGGGGGGGGGGGGCTAGGGATTGTGGAGTTATTAGCATTTTTCCTAGAGGGAAGAGCATTTATAATGGTAGTTATTGAGTCAATAAAGTGATTGTTAAATGTAGTGGCAGTTTCTTCTGCAGTTTTATTTGGGCATGGGTTTGGAGGGGAAGGGTTTCCTGGATGTAGTATATGGTTGATTGTGTTCCAGAATTTTTTGAGGTCTGATTTTAGGTTAGTGGGAGGATTTGCATAGAAGTTAGCCATGTCTTTGTTGATCATTTTCTTTATTTGATTCCTAGTTTCCTTTGTAGGTCTGTAGGAGAGAAGGGGTCTTAGTTTTAGTCCATAATTTCCATATCCTATTGTGGTTTTTCATCAGGGTATGAGTAGATTTGGTCAGCCAAGGAGCCGAGTTAGTTTTGATTCTTATTGTGCGGAGAGGAGCAAGGGAGACGAGAATGTTAAGAAAGGTGGAGTTAAAAGAGTGGACAGCCTCATCTAAGGGAAGAGTGGTGAGATGGGACCAGTTAATTCTAGAGAGTTGGTCAATGAAAGAGTCAGAACTGAAAGATGAGGTTTTGTGGGAAGTGATGAACTTGAAAGGTCTAGTGAAATGGGGAGTATATCTGGTTACTGTGATAGGGCAGTGGTCACTAAAGGCATTTGGTAGAGTGTGAGGGTTATGGTAGTTTTTGGGGTGAGATACCAGAATCTAGTCCAGAAGAGACTGTGGAAGGTGTGATTTGTTTATATGGGTAGGGGTAGTGATTAGCTGCTCAAATCCATATAAGGTGATACAGGAGGTAGTACTGGAAGTTTGTATTGAGAGCCAATCTATGTTTACATCCCCTAGTATGATGGTTTCATTATGGATGGTCTGAGAGAGGTGGGATAGGATGTTCTCAAGTATGCTAAGATTGTCTTCGGGGGGGATATAAATTGTGACAACAGTAATGGTGGTAAAGTTATTAAGTCTGGCATTAGCAAGTAGAAGTTCAGCAGTAGAGAAAGAGGGTAGGGGGAGGATTGGACTAGTTATAGATAGGTGATCAGGGTATAAAATGGCAACACCTCCTCCTCTTTTCTTTTGTCTGTCAAGTCTAAAGTTATTATAGCCAGGTGGGGTAATTTCACTATCTTGATTGTGTGGTTTCAGCCATGTTTCAGTTAGGGTGACTATGTCTGGTGTATAGTTAGCTAGCCAGCCATGGAGGTCCTAAACTTTATTTAATATACTGCTAAGGTTGACAGAGCAGAAAGACATTTGCTTTTTGGAGGGAGTGAGGTTGGTTGAGTTTTATACCGGAGGATTATTGTTCAGTTTAGGGTGGAAGGGGCCTGGGTTAAGATGGATGTCTCCTGATAGAAGTAATGGTTTGAAGTAGAGTAATTGTTTAAGTGGGGAGACATTTTTTTCTGCTTAGAGGAGGTTGGCAGATGGAAGATAATTTTATTTTAGGAAGGAGAGTAGCATTCACCTCATCACAAAAGGTTTCTCATCCAGGAAAAAAGAGGTCATTGTTCCCCTCTACTCATCACTCATTAGACCCATTATAGAGTACAAGGCCCCTTTTGGTATGTACCTCACAAGACATCTACAACAACTGGAAAGACCGCAGAAATACCTCACAAAGAGGATTACTGGACTTAAACAGATGCCCTATGCAGACCGTCTCAAAAAACTCCAGCTTTACTCTGTCGCATATCGCCTACTCAGAGGCGATCTCTGCCTAACATACAAAGCTATGTCAAACCCAGAGCTGTTGGACATGCTCCACTTAAAGAAATCCCATTCCCTTCGAGCTACATGCTCTAGGGACCTAAACCTTGTCACCACAATAAATAGAACATGCTGGAGGGATAGATTCCTGTTCCAGAGACTTCCCATACTCTGGAACAAACTACCTATTTACATCAAGGCCCCTCATTAGCACTCTTCAAGAAAAAGTTTAATGATTGGATGGGAAATAGAAAATTCACCCCGGGGATCACTTCTGTGGCTCTGCCTGACAGGGGTACAGGAAAATAATTTTCTTTGGTGGCAAAAGCCAGGGTAGCATTTGGCTAGGCTTATATAGGCCCTATGGCCAATAGCCTAGTACCTACCTATGAACCTATGAACCTGTTGTTTCAGAATGAAGGACAGGTGTGCAGAGGAGCCTGGAGTTTAGTATTTGGATTTAGAGTCCAGTTAGTTGGGTGGAAGTAGGGTGGAAGTAGATGTGTGTGATAGGAGGTGAGGAGGTAGAAAAAGCAGAGTATAGGTATAAGGAGTAATGTTTTTGGTTTGAAAGGTACGATATAAAGGCAGAGTATGTGTAGATAGTGGGAGGGAGGGGTGAGAGATAAGTAGTGGAGTGTGGGAGGGTGCTACAGGGGAAGAGGTGTGTCAGTAAGGAAGTAGTTAGGGGGGCTGGGGAGGAGTTAGAAAAGGTGTGGTTAAGGTGGATAAGTATAAAGGAAATGATATGGGGTGGGTGGGAATGGGGGTGGGAGATGAGTAAAGTGAGCCTGAGCATAGCGAAGGCAAACTGGGCCCTTCCGAGTAGCTGCTGATTTAAAAAAAAATATCAGTCAGCCCTATGCCAGAATGGTTCAGGATTTCTGCAAAAAATGGAACGTTTCTGTTAAGTTGCAGGGAGTTAGCTAGGTAGTATTATATAGGGGTAGAGAGATAGTTAAGGTGTAGTTATGAGAGGGGTGCAGGGGTCAGTATAGGGCCTCAGTTTCCCACGGTACTGTGCTTGCACTGGTTACAGATACCTATATTCCAGGGAGGAATAAGGTAAATGTGTACATAAAGGAGTACAGATTAATATTAGCACATTTACAGAGGGGGAGAAATTCATACTTTTTTCCAGTCTCCCGAGGTATGCTTTTCAGTATACGTATGTCAGGTTCCCGTTTTTAGCAGATAATTGTCAGTGCCTTGGTCTGGGATTCAATGTTAGGGTGCAGAAACAGGGGATAGAGCTGGGGGAAACAAAATTGCAGAGTATTTAGTGGGGTGGGCTGGGCAGAAGAATCAGATATCATTAGGTCAGACACTTAAAAAAAAATTCATAAATAGGAATTCACATCAGGAACAATCATACTTCTAGTTAAAATACCAGGCACTAGGCTTAGCAGGAATGACTATAGTCAATAACAGCTGGTATTATTGGAAAAACTGAGGGTATTTGGCAAAATAATCACAGAGACTACGCTCTCTAATGGGTGCTCCTGACAGAGCGCAAGTACAACATTTTAAAAGACCAACTCAATGTTTCATATTTTAGGCACTAGAGACCATTTAAAACAATTTTTGATTTAGATCACTAATTATTTGACCAGGTCAGAGCAGAAAAGGCATTAACCAATCCTGTAGCTCTGGTTCTTTAAGCACTCAGTAGGTACATGTTTTAGGCACTAGAGACCGTTTAAAACAGTTTCTGAGTTTGAGCGCTAATTCTTTTACCAGCACAGTAGCTCCACTCTTCTAAGCACAGAGACAAAGCACTTATATCCAGGCACTTAACAAAGCACTTTTAAAGATGCAGTTTCATCAGAGCAGTAAATTCAATTAACCAATCCTGTAGCTCTGGTTCTTTAAGCACGGAGGCAAAGCACACAAGTGCTGCATCTATGTGGAGCACTATTACAACAAAAATACAAGCTAAAACACACTAAGCACTAATTCATCATCTCTGCTACCTAAAAAAAAAAATACTGTAACAACGTATTGCTACCAGGGAGAAAAGTTTAAATAAGATTGCGAACTCTGAAAAGAGCGTTACAACATTAGACTAAGCAGCAGCTACGAGGGCTAGGGCGGCCACGGTGGTGCAGCGGTTAGTGTTGTTTCCTCACAGCAAGAGGTTCTCTGGTTTGATTCTCGGCTGGGATGCCTTCTGTGCGGAGTCTGCATGTCCTCCCTGTGGTTGCGTGTGTTTCCTCTGGGTGCTCCGGTTTCCTCCCACATCCCAAAGACATGCAGTAGGTGGATTGGACACTCTAAATTGGCCCTAGGTGTGAGTGTGTGCCTTCTGTGGAAGGTTGGGTGCCGGGCTGGCAACTCGACACCATAAAACTCCACTGCCAATCATGAGCGGACAGATGATCTGCTGTGGCAACCCCTAGCCGGGAAAAGCCAGAAGAAGAAGAAGTAGCTACGAGAGCTAACTATGAAACAGAACAGGATATGCGCCTTGTTCAAATTATGCCAACACCACAACTCTACTTTGTCAGTTCACAGTATCCAAGGTAAAATACAGCAGAAGCTGTACACAATTAACAGAAGTAATCAAAGAATACCAACAGTTCTGTTTTCAATCTAATAAACTGTCCTGTTGTACAGATAGCACTTCCAGCAATAGTGATTATCCATGAATTGCAATGGGAGCATTTACAGTAGAATAAACTTCAGATTACAAGCCTTAAAAGCCTTATAACATGTTTAAACATAATTAATCAATAGTTTAATGATTACCTGGTGAGCACAGTAGCCACGAGGATGCTGTTGGCTTAAAGTGTGTAGAGGGGATAGATAGGTGCAATTCAAAGATGGAGCTTTTAATGGCAGGAAATCAATAACACCTAGGGCCGAATGTGATAGGTATGGGGGGGGGGTGGTCTACACCTTCCAAGTAGCTGCTGATTTAAAAAAAAAATATCAGTCAGCCCTATGCCAGAATGGTTCAGGATTTCTGCACAAAATGGAAAGTTTCTGTTAAGTTGCAGGGAGTTAGTTAGGTAGTATTATATAGGGTAGAGAGGTAGTTAAGGTGTAGTTATGAGAGGGGTGCAGGGGTCAGTATAGGGCCTCAGGTTCCTATGGCACTGTGCTCACACTGGTTACAGATACCTATATTCCAGGGAGGAATAAGATAAATTTAAGTTTAATGGTAATATGGGACCTCAGGGGACTCTTGCCAGTGCTTTTGGGTCCAGTTAGTTAAGTTCACAGAATGCAAGTAGAGTAATTATGAGGATATTAATCTTATCATTCATTTAAAATAGTGGGGCAGGATGTGAAAGCCTTCCATGCTTAGTCGCTATTTGGGAGATGTCCTTTGAACGTTGCAAGCCATTCAAAGGGAGTTGGGGTAGCGCACCTAAAAAGGGGATATAGTGGTTAGAACTTATCTTCTTTAACAGAAGTTTGCCAATTAAATATTCCGTAATCACACTAGCAGCTAAACCCTCATAAACAGTTTAGATAACCATCAAACAGCTTCTTCTCATTTGTACCAGTCATTTGAGCACAGTAGATCTACAGCACTAGCTAGCGTTTTACTGAGATTAAATAATTAGCTTATAACCCAGAGAATTAGAGGTATAGCATAGCATATTCTATGTATGATCATGTTTGCACAGCTATACAAGGAAATCAAAGCGCAAATATCCAGTACAGATCCCTTATAAGTATTCATACACTAGCAATAAAGATATAGCATCAATCCTCTTTTAGCAAATAAATTCAGCTGATAGAGAAATGCAGACAGAGGTACTAATGGTAGCTTACATACAAATAAACAGCTTTATGCAGTGTAAATATATACTGCAACCGACTGGGCCCTAGTGCACTGGAAGTTTAAAAAATGCCGGGTTGAGTAGGGGACTAAGTAACCTCGGTTCAATGGGTGGAGGGGGGAGGGAAAAGGGCTGAACCGGGCTAAACTAGATAACAAGATTCCCAAAGTTAGCGTGTTCAAGGTAGGTATTTACTGTATGTAAAAAGCACTATTTCAATTTACTGAAAGTGAAATGTTCTATTGTTTGAGGGTACCCACCTAGGTTAATATACCAGTTTGGTGGAGGTAGAATATAATCTAATTCACCGCTGGAAGATATTTCACTAGCGACTGTTTGTTAGCCCAATTTTAGAGGAGTTTAATAGTAATATGGGACCTCTGGGGACTGTTGCCAGTGCTTTTGGACCCAGTTAGTTAAGTTCACAGAATTCAAGTAGAGTAATTACGAGGATATTAACCTTATCATTCATTTAAAATAGTGGGGCAGGATGTGAAAACCTTCTGTGCTTAGTCGCTATTTGGGAGATGTCCTTTGAGCATTGCAAGCCTTTCAAAGGGAGTTTAGGTAGAGCACCGCAACTGACTGAGCCCTAGTGCACTGGAAGTTTATAAGATATTTTCTTTTCAATTACAATCTCAATATACAATTTTATTTTACTATCTGTGCTAATAATGCTTAAATAGGTATTAGTAGCATTCAGAATTGCTAGAAAGCACCAATCAACAAGTTGGCAGTCTAAATATTATAAACAACAAGAGTTGTGTAAATACCTAAAAATCATCAATGAAAGGCAGCACAATATAAACTACAAATGACTGTTACATGCATCAGCATGAATAACTTCTGTACTGTAAATGATATGCTACATATTTAGGTTCATTTGTTCATAGATAAGTACTAGGCTATTGGCCCTAGGGCCTATACAAGACTAGCCAAACAAGTTCCTTGGCTTTCATCACCCAAGAAAATTAGTTTCCTGTGCCCCTGTCGAGCAGAGCTGCAGTAGTGATTCCCAGGGTGAATTTCCTATTACTTATCCAATTGTCAAGATTTCTCTTAAAGAGGGCTAATGAGGAGCTTTGTTTGACATGAATGGGCAGCCTATTCCAGAGCAGGGGAAGTCTCTGGAACAGGAATCTATCCCTCCAGCATGTTCTTTTTATTGTGGTGGCAAGGTTTAAGTCCCTGGAGCATGTAGCTTGGAGAGATTGGGATTTCTTTAAGTGAGCATGTCCATCAGGTTTGGGTTAGACATGGCTTTGTACGTTAGGCAGAGGTCACCTCAGAGTAGGCGATATACGATGGAGTTGAGCTAGGGTTTTTTGAGACAGTCGGTGTATGGCATCTGTTTGAGGCCAGGAATCCTCTTAGTGAGGTATTTCTGTGGCCTTTCCAGCTGTTGCAGATGTCTTGTGAGGTACATGCCAAATGGGGCATTGTACTCTATGATGGGTCTAATAAGGGATGAGTAGAGAGGAATGATGATCTCTCTTTTTCTGGAGGAGAACCCCTTTGTGATGAGGTGTGCCATGTAGAAGGATTTCCTGACTACTCTGGTGACGTAATTATCAAAGGAGAGACTACTATCCACCTGTGTCCCAAGGTCTCTTATTACATATTCAGTGCTTAGTAGGCTACCGCCTATGTGATAGTTCATGGGTATGGTATTTTTCCCAAAGGGGCTGACAGTGCACTTCTTGGCATTGAGCTTTAGGCCATGACTTTGACACCAAGCATCAGTCTCAGTGAGACCTCTTTGTAGAATGTTTACATCCTTAGGTGAATTGATTATGTCTCCTAGTTTGCAGTCATCTGTGAATTTCATTAGCCAGAGACCAGCTGTATTTGCCTGGACTTCCGAGAAGTAGATACCGAACAGGAGAGGACCCAGGACCAAACCCTGTGGTACTCCACTTGTTACTGGTCTGAAGTCGGATTTGGAGTTGGCTACTTTCACTATGTGGGTTCTGTCAGTGAGCCAGTTGGCCACCCATCTTGTGACATAGTGATTTATGCCTAGTCCAGTGAGTTTATCTATAATAATAGACTGGGGGATGGTGTCGAAAGCCTTGGCGAGGTCAAGATAGGCTGTATGCACTACCCTACCCTCATCTATGGCTCCAGTGACTGCTTCAAAGAAGTCAATCAGGTTTAGGAGGCATGAGCTACCCTTTACAAACCCAAACTGAGTGGGGTCTAGAGTTTGGAGGTTACCTATGTTGTTGTTTAAAAGCTCTAGGATGATGGGTTCCATGGCCTTGCAGATCAAGCTCATCAGGCTAATGGGGTGGTAGTTTCTGGGGTCTGTGGTGGCATCCCCTTTGTGGAGTGGGACAACTGTCACGGTGTGCCACTCCTTAGGTACAAAGCCTGAAGTGAGGCTATGGATGAACATGTTACTTAGGTGGGGTGCCAGTTCGTTCTGTAATTCATGCAGAACACAGCCTGGGATGATGTCCGGTCCCATAGATGCTGTGTTCTTGGCTTTGGAGAGTGCGGTCTTCACCTGTGCAGCCGTGATTTCAGGGGATTTGCAATCATCCCGTATGGGGATGGGCCCTTTGGGGGGTAGGGGTGAAGTTAGCACTGAACCTGTCTGCCAGGATGTTGGCAATATCAGTTGGTTTGGTAAATGTAGTGCCATTGTGCTGTAGTTCAGAGCAGATCTAAGTGTTACCATTGAGATTCTTGACATAGCTATAGAAGGCTTTGTGGTTGTCATTAGAATCCAAGGCGATTTTATTTTCATAACTAGCTTTGGAGGATTTTATGAGGGATCTCAGCTTCTTGCTGAGGCTGACCAGGGAGGTCCTGCAGTCATGGCGATTTTACTCTTTTCTGCAACAGCTTCTTCCTTCTGTTGTAGAGCTTATTTATGGCAGTGGACCACCAGATTGGCTTCCTTTTTCTGGAGGATAGCGTCTTGGTTCTGTTGAGGATGGCACGGGCCATGCACTCGTGTATGTGCTTATACAATGCCTTTGTATATGATTCAGCAGTCATGCCACTATTTTCCATCTGTGTGGGTGTAATAAAGTTTGCCACTTCTAACTTAAAAAGCATGAAGTTGGCTTTGGAGAAGTTTTTTACGGTGGTTTCCTTAATGGGGAGTGGGGCGGGATATGAATGTCTAGGGTAATTAGCTTGTGGTCGGACCTAACCAGCTAGGAGTTGACTTCTGGCATGGAGCATCTATTACCTGTATTGGTAATGACCAGGTCCAGGATGCTGCTACCCCTAGTAGGGGTATAGACAGGCTGGTCCAGGGGATTGGAATTGTTGAATTCCAGAAAACGTTGGGCAAATGATGGAGGGGTAGTTGAAATCTCCCAAAATTAGGGTATTGGGCTGTATCTTAATATTATCCTGTATATCGAGAAACATAGAGTAGGGGTCCTGGGGCATTGCGGGGGATCTGTAACATGCTACAACCTGAATTGCAGTCTTGCCCAGTGTTAATTGTACTTGGATAATTTTGGAGGCATTATGTTGAGCAACTAGCCTGGAGGTGTGGATATCCTTTATGAATATGGACACACCTCCTCCTTTATTATTTTGGTCTGGGTTGGATGTCCGAAAGGTGTGGTAAGAATTGTAGCCTGGTAATGCAGGGGTACTCTCTGGAGCCTTAAACCAGGTCTCTGTCAATGCACAGATGTCGATGTTCTTCATCTTAAGGAAAGCCTCGAGTGTGTGCATTTTGAAGTTTAGTCTTCTAGCATTGAGTAGCATTACCCATAGATTTAGCTTGTTTATGTCCACTATGGTGGTGCGTTTGACATTTGAGCCTTGCCTAAAAAGGCACTATAGGGGCAGCAAGAACCTTAGCCAGTATCCAGAATGCCAACGGTTACAGGTGCAGGGCATCTCTGTCAAAGCATTGTGGCCTGTCGACCATGATTTCTGAGGCAGACAGATACTGGATCCCCTTGGAATGACACCAGAATCTTAGCCAATTGTTGAAGTCAATCATGTTGTCCTTGTACTGTAGTATCATTCTGGGCAATGGCAGGATGCTATTCATGGCTAGTGTCATACCTGCCTGGGCCACATGGTCACAGAGCTCCTCCATATCTCTTTTCATGTAGTCCAGGGAGGTACATCTCAGGTCATTCACTACAACATGGACAATGATGGAATCATACTTGTACTTGTTGTGGAGTGACCTGAGTGCATGCGTTATATGGTGGATCCTGGCACCCGACAAGTAGCTGACAGTGACTTTCTCCTTGTTCAGCCTGATGAGGGGGACATCAGTGTGCCTGACTATAGAGCCACCAATGGCTAGTGTGCTGAGTACGTTATTTTGCCTTATGGGCTGAGGTTGAGTGGCACACTGATTTTGATTTCTAAGAATGCTATAGTTAATTATGTTATATCATGTATAGTCCTCATTGTCTTAAATCTAGTGGTAAAATGCAGGCTTCCTGGATGTGAATGACCTAAAATGCACTCTCACTGACTATATGCATGGATATCTATACTGGTGGAGTACATAAACACACACACACACACACACACACACATATATTTATAAATATATATATATATATATATATATATATATATATATATTTATTTATTTATTTATTTATTTTATTTTACATTTGTTGACCGGGATAGTCCGTCTGGATACATGTCCATTTTCAGCGGAGGCCCGGGGAGAAAAGCTCCACATTGACAGTACTTCATTTATATTAATACAGGTTACATATATATTCAATTGATTATAATACACAGAGCAAAAAAAAAAAACAAGCCAATATATGCAATAATAAATAGAAAAAAATTCTTCTTCGTGATAGTAGCAGGGAAGGAACATCTTGTTAAACCTTAGGTATTCCATTTTGACATAGAGAATTTCGAGAGTGGGGGGTTAGTCTGGTTTGGAACATTGGCAGAGCCATTGGGTTTTAAAATGGAGGAATAGATTTTTCTTGAATTTGCTTTGGGAGGTGGCACTGGTGAGTTGGGGAGGAAGGGAGTTCCATATTTTACCAATGGAATTGGCAAAGAGAGAGTCACCCCCTAAATTACAAGATTTGACCATTTGAACAAGTAGCCTATTTGATGAGCGCAGACTATTTAGGTTTGAGTAGGGGGTGATTAGGTTACTCAGTGCAGGAATGGTGTCAGGTTGAGTGAGAATTTTGAATGCAACTATTAGTTGGTTCTGCTGGAGTAGATTTGGTAGCTCTATCCAACCAAGGTTATGTAGGTTAATGCAATGATGGGTTTTATAGGGCAAGCCAGTGGCAAATCTAGCAATATGGTTATAGCAACAAGTAAGTTTGTTTAGGTCAGATTTGTGAAGGTTAGTGAGTATGGGAGAGGCATACAAGAGGGAGGAAAGGAGCTGTGACTGGGCAATGGCCACTTTTGCCCTGGAAGTCAGAAAGGATTTTATTCTATATAGGGACCCCAGTTTCCTATTTACTGTTTTAACAGTTTGGTTGATGTGTAGGTCAAATCTAAGTTTATTGTCAATGGTAACGCCCAGGAGCTTAGTATTAGTGTCCGGGGTAATAATGGTCCCAGTTTTGGATTTAATCGAAAAGGGTGTAGCGATAGGTTTATGGGTGGGATGGAAAAGTAATAGTTTGGTTTTCTTTGGATTGAGGATCAGATGACGACCTGACAACCAGTCTTCTACTGTGGTGAAACAGTCTTGGGTTTTGGATAGCAGATTAACTGGTGATTTGTCGGTACAAATTAGTGTCGAGTCGTCTGCATATTGGATACAAGAGTTGTCTGGAATGATTTTGTAGAGATCATTAATGAAAATAGAAAAGAGAAGAGGTCCCAGAATGGAACCTTGGGGGACCCCTACGGAATTAGGTAAGAGGGTGGAGAGCTTATTTTGCCAGAGCACAGCTTGTTGCCTGTCACAGAGGTAGGCATGAAACCAATCCAGTGTTTTGTTATCTAGATAGAGAGTTTTTAGAGTGTTATGAAGTAGTTGGTGGTTGACCATGTCAAAGGCCTTAGATAAGTCCAAAAAGAGTGCGGAAGATATTTTTTTGTCATTCTTATTATGGTTTATAGTGTCCGAGAAAGAGAGAAGGGCGGTGGTGGTACTGTGTTTGGGTCTGAAACCATGTTGCGAACTGGCTAGGAGATTGCTCTGGGTTAGGTAATATACTAGTTGTTTGTGTATACATTTTTCCATGATTTTGGCGAGTGGTGACAATATGGCTATTGGCCTGTAATTTGATAGCTCAGTGGATGTGCCCCCTTTATGTAGAGGGATTACATGAGAGATTTTCCATATTGAGGGGATAGTGGATTCAGTTATGGTACGGTTAATTAGGATAGAGATGGGGTAAGCTATAACCTCTGCAGCTTTTTGTAGATATTCTGCTGGGAGAAGGTCTGCAGAGAGGGTGGTTGGCTTTAATTTCTTCAGTAGGGATCGGATAAAGGAAGTGGGAACTGGTTGTAAGAAGAAGGAGGGCATAGTCATAGGTAACGAACTTAATGTGGGGGAGTTGGTGGCAGGTTGCTGGTCAACTAAAGATTTGATAACATTGATAAAGAAAGTATTAAACGTATTGGCCACTTCTTCTGGGCTTTTATCATTTAGATCTACTGGAGTTGGAGTAGAGGACTTACCTGGATGGAGCAGATTATTTAGACCCGCCCAAAATTTTTTGGGATTGCTTTGATGTTTATATTGTAGTTGATAGTAATAGTTTTTTTTGTCAAGTAAAATGGATTTTTTTGTCTCATTTCTTAGTTGTTGGAAGTTAATGCGATCTAGGGGTGCTTTGGTAGCACGCCATTTATCCCAGGCTTTATTTCTAAGTTTAATTTTGAAAGTAGAGTCTTTTGTTAGCCATGGTGCTACCTGGTTTTGGTTTTGACTAACCGTATTGGGGCATGAGAATTGAGTATGTTTAAAAACGTGGAGTTAAAGTTTGTTACTGCCTCTTCTAGGGGGAGGTACTTAAGAGTTGACCAGTTACATGATTGTAGATCAAGTTGGAATTTAGTTAGATCAAAGTGTTTAGTGTTCCTGATTGACCTGTACACTGGCAGGTTGTTTCTTCCTTCTTTGTTTTTTTCTATATAGGTTATAAGGTGATCACTGATATCATTTGGAAGGGTCCCGGACATATATGTATGGGGATGACTATTTATGAGTATCCAGTCTAGGATACTTTCTTTTTGTTTGGTGTTCCCAATTCTGGTGGGGGAGGTAATAATCTGTGAGAAGCCATGGAGATTTATAAGGGTAGGATTTATCTCTGAGTTACATTGATTCCAGTCTATGTTGATGTCGCCCAGAATTATAGTTTCTTGGGGGTAGTTATTAGTAAGCCAGTTTAGAATGTCCTCAAGAGTGTCAGAGTTGTTACCAGGAGGGATATAGGTCACAATTAGGTTAATGCTTTTTTCCTTATTCAGTTGTAGTTTTAGGGCAGTTAATTCTGCATTAGCGATTTGGGGTGGTTGGGTGGGGTTCAAAGTAATGTTGAGTGTATTTTGAAAAGTACAGCAATACCACCTCCTTTTTTGGGGGCGGTCGGTCCTGTATATGTTATAGCCAGGCGGTATGATCTCATTGTCCTTGGTCACTGGTTTAAGCCAGGTTTCTGTCAGGCACAGAATGTCGGGGAGGTGGGTAGCTAAAAGAGCATGTAGGTTATGAATCTTATTATTTAGGCTTCTTATATTGAGGTGGCAGATTAGGAAGGAGTTAGGAGATCTGGGAAGTAGAGATGGGCTTTGGGGTTTGCAATTGTTGGGGGTCCCGGGTTGGGGTGGATGTCCCCATCTTTAGTAATATTCTTTCTTAGGTATTCTAGTAGTTTCAAGAGCTTAAGTATAATTTTATCAGCATGTTTGTATTTGTGAAGGTTCATTTTCAGTTTGTTGTAGTGGTGATGAGTGTTATACTGTATTTTACTGGTTAGATAGTAAGTAGAGAGGGTGGTGCTGAATGGGGTTAAGGGAGTACACGTTTGGTACTTAGGATAGTGAAATCCTGTGTACAACTGGCCCTCATATATAGTTAGCAGGTATAGTGAAATAAAGACTAGTAGAGTAAGGGGAACAATTTTTGTGGCTGGCTTCATGGTCAAAGGTATGGGAGACTTCATAATGTTTAAGGTATTTGTGGGTGGCTATACGATATGTAAATATGGTTGGAGGAGGATGGGGAGAAAGACAGGGTGAATTGTATGGCTATAGATAGAAGTGGGTGTGGTTAGTTGGGTATAAAAGTAGGAGTACTGGGGCGGGTGGGATATGGGGGCAGGGCGGGGCGCGAAGCGAGCCCGAGCGAGGGTGAGCAGAGGAGGGTGTATTCCACCCTACACTGACCTAAGGTAGGAAAAATAATAGGTATTTTGGCTCCGTTTATTTTTTTTTCCTTTTGGTGGTAACTCAAGATTTGTTCTAATTGTGAGCCAGCTTAACAAATAAATCGTCAGTTTAGGTGGTGTACTGCTGTATTAGGAAGCTAGTACGCATGTTTAGGAGGGGGTTACTAAAGATATTATCAGGTTTCAGTAATTGAGAAAACAAATAGACCTTGTCCGTAAATTTAGCTTCTTAGACTAGGTCTTTTCCGAGCTTTCAGCTCACGTACTGCTGCCCTCCTGTCGGCGCGTCCTGGTGAGGGTGGCTAGGGGATATTATTGGGTAGAACCTTGTCCGTAAATTTAGCTTCTTAGACTAGGTCTTTTCCGAGCTTTCAGCTCACGTACTGCTGCCCTCCTGTCGGCGCGTCCATATATATATATATATATATGGGTCCCTATTTATTCACCGACAATTCATTTCACTGACACTCATTTCGTCGACAGTTCACTTCGTCGACAGAAAGATGTGCCCCCTTCCCCAATGTTGTGCAACCCTGGAGTTGATATATATAGTTAGGGGGGGTGGCACAGCCCTCAATGGGGTGTGGCGAAGCCCCCCACCTAACAATCTTTGAAGGGGGCACATCTTTCTGTCGACGAAATGAACTGTCGACGAAATGAGTTTCAGTGAAATGAATTGTCGGTGAATAGATAGGGACCCATATATATATATATATATATATATATATATATATATATATATATATATATACATACATACACAATATAGGCATAAAGAATTATGTCGACTAAACCTTTAGTAAACGTCTATTTAGTTGACAAAAGTTGGCCAACTAAACAGATGGTCACCACTTGTGCAAGACTGCACAGTTCTCAGGGTTGAGAAATATACCCTTTTCCCAACATTGTGTGATCTTGTAGTTAGAGTATAAAAATAGCAGGGAGTGTGGGTGACACAGAGGAACTTGCCTCTCTGCAAAAAATTGATCTTCTTTAATTTATTTTTTGAGCATACTGTTTGCATATGCTGAGGTTGGCACTCGGGCCATATGTAGACATGTGTTGAGGTTCACTTTGCTAGCCTTTTGTGGTCAACGTTTCAACAGTCAATGTTTGTTTTTTAAAGCTCCCATGGTCTGATTTCTGGCAGCAAAGCTCATAGGTTGTGGCCCAATACTTGGTGGGTATGTCTGTGTGTGTGGTCACAATGTAGCACCACTGTGTACAAATGTTTGATGTGAGTGGTCTGGTGCTCATGGTTTGTGTATATATGTGTATCAAAACTGCCAATTGTTAGTTCAATGATGCAAGATTGTAAAGTCTGCACTGTGTATGAATTTTGTGTTTAGAAGTGAGTGATTAGACTTAAATAAGCACTTTGTCACAAGTTTTCTCATGCTCCTTAATGGCATTAGTTAGAAGTGACTATATGTCTGAATGTTTGATTACTAGGTAGTCCTGCTGAGGATCCCATGATACATTTTAAGATCAACTGCTCTTTATATTGATTGATTGATATGGATAAGTAGGAGGAATATCAAGTGGTAAAGTAAAGAAATACAACTCATTTAGAAGTAGGATTTTAATATGTAAAAATGTCTTTCATTTTGTAATTATTAGAAAACTTATAGAATATAGTTTCCACTGTAAATACAGCAGGATTAACACACATTTTAAAATGAGTATTAGACAATAAAATGCATATTTTCAATCACTAACTTGTAAAGCTTAGCCAATATTCAAGTGCAGATACCTGGAGTATGGTATAACAGCAGAGTATTATTGGCAGCTTAAAATTCAAGGAACAATATAAAACATTACATTATTTATATATTTATTTATTTATTTATTTATTTAGTTAATCAGCCCAGCTCCTGCATTTGGCAGGTAGCCCTCTCCCATTCATATACTCATTACATACTCAGTCTCATTACCAGTTTCACACTATGCCCATTGGCCAGGTTGGCGTAATGGTTAAGGTGCTTACCTTAAAAACACAAGGTGCAGGGTTTGATTCTCACATGGGGTAATTGGCTAGGCTTAAAATGGTCCCCCGAGGACAGTTAGCCTAGTACTAATCTATGAATCTATGAATCTATGAATCTATGCCCCATTAATGAATACGTTTCCACTGGAACAATTAATCTTCAGAAAGAGCAACTTAGTTGTAACCACTGAGCTGTCAGCACATAGGTCAGGCTTCCATCAGCAGCACCAGTAACCAGGTTATGTTAGTGGTTTGGATAATGCAAGTCATGAGGAGGCATAGGACTGAGCAACTGCAGTCAGGCTTTCTGAGCTTTGATGGGAGGATAAGAGGCACTCAGTACAGTTATTATCACAAGTAGAGATGGGAAATATACAGAGCAGGCCAAGTATAACTTAAAAGAGTCTGAGCAGCATTCCACACCACCACATATGCAACTGTGGTGTCACTAAGCAATCTCACAGAAAAATAGGCACACATGTACAATACTAGGCAAGTGGTCATAGGATATGTACAATACTAGACAAGTGGCCACAAGGATCATAAGATGCTTAGCTATATACTTCTTTAGAAAGACACACTTAAAAGTACATCCATCCCTTTTAAAGCACTTAATAGTGATTATCTTCCAAATTATGCAGGGCTGTACCGGAAATGTAGTCAAAGTAGTACTTTGACCTGTAGCCTGTGAAAACAATGAGCTAGGAACCTATCTCTCCAGCTTATATTATTCATCCATTGGTGTAGATTTAGGTCTGTAATGTGGGTCTTTGTAGAGCCATTGGTTTTGCACAGAAAGAGAAAGTCATATAGGATTTTATCTTTTATGGCTCAAAAAGCAGGACACAAGTCACCATAGAACAGCCTGTAGGCTACTGAGTTTAATAAGAGTTGTATTAATTTCTTGTGGTAGTTGAATGATTTAATGCCTTTAATTTTCTTGACACAGTATCTTTGGGACCTTCCAAATTGAGCATTGTGTCTCGATGTATATTCAGTGATTGGTCTGATAAAAGAAGAGTACAGTGGCAAGATGACTTCTTTGGATCTTGAAGACGTTTTCCTTGTAAATTAACTAGGTTGTGATACTCAGAGGCTGCAGGAAGTTAGATGCTTAAGAAATAAATCCCATCAGTCACAGCTAGGCTTACCATCCTTACCCCATGAAACCACTCATTCCTACCAACATCAGCTTCTTGTGTTCTGAAGAATGAAAGTTAGATGTGATTTGTGTAGGGTTACACCATGGATATCTTCACCTTAAACAGGAGATGTCAGGGAGTTTAGTATGAAACGTCCAGAGGTAAATTAAAAAATTCAGCCAAAGTGAAGGTAACTTGTATCACCAGCATAAATTCCCTTACCTTGATTTTAATTTATTTTCTAGGATTTTATACCTCTGGAGATACACACAGGAAGTGATGTTAGTGGATATGTTTTTGATGATTCTGTGGACAAGCTAATGAGTCATTTTTTTTTTTTTTTTTTTAGCCACCACCATGGCACCTTATGGCCACACATTCCTCTTAGCAGCAAAGAGTAGGCTTATGGTGGCTTGATCCATTGTCACCTCTCCCATGAGACATTTCTGTACCCAGGCAACTAGTGAGCCCCAGGTTACTGATGAGCACTCTTCTTCTGTCAATGGGAAAGAAAAACATTACATTTCCTTTATTTACAAGTATTCTTAATATTCATCATATGGTCCAACTGACAGAAGAAAACATGCAATACGCAAAATATATTATATATTTTTTATCATTTCAGTTTGCTGCTGATAAAGATGTCATCTATTTTGCAACTTGTCCCAGATGCTGAGTTTATTATATATCTGTGTAGTCTCCTCGGTAAACGTTTCAGGAGAGTTCATTAGTAAAACTATTAATTATGGTGGTTTAAAATAAAACATCATTAAAAGCACTAATGATAGCATGTCAGATAAGGTTCCTGAGGGAACATTTAATTCCCTCTTCTATAAAGATATGCATATGTGACACTCCTGAGAGGGTTGTGTATAGAAACTGCCATGAGCAAACCATGTATATAATGTCCTCCCTGACATTACTTTGCAGACATGTTCTGGTGGTTATAGATGTGTTTTTTAAATGTAGAATGATCTGTACTTCTGTTAATTTACAATTATTTATATTGATTTTGTTGTTGTGATGTTCTTTTGTGCTGTGTTTTCTATTTGGTAAAAGTATTCCTAATTATGATGAAACAAAGTTCTCCAAAACAGAATGTCTTTGTTTATAATGGATAAACAACTTTCCACTGTTGGATAATAGTTTATTTTATTAAAGTATTTGATTCATACCTGTAACAAATATCAGGAGCATGTGTTTCAGAATTAGGGATCTTTCTATGTCTGAAATGTGATCAGACATAGTAGATTATCTTAAATTCAGTTTTATTTACTTGTGCACATTCAATATATGTTTTGTGCTTCGTGTTTCAGCATTTCTCAACTTATTGAATATTTCTATTAACATTTATTTATTTTGAGAATTGCAGTTGGTTCAGTATAAAAATATTACATCATCTAGCAAACGGATAAGCTGTGTTACCTGCCTTGCTTATTGTAACATTTGTTATCTTTATTTTACTACAACTAACAATTTATAAAATGTGGTATAGTATATTTTTGCTACTGATAATCTCATTTAGTGGATCCAACAACAGGAGTATCAGCAGTTGTATATTACAAACTCCCATTCTAGAGTCCTACTTTAAAGGAGGTGATATTATTATTGGGGCTGTCTTTCCTGTTCATCTCAGTTATAATTATCCACAAAACACCTTCCTGGAGCAACCTAAGCCACTTATCTGTGACAGGTATGTGCCATCTTTTTTTCCTTGGTTAATTACCTACACTGTTTATATTCATCTTTCTTGTTATCTGTGCAGCAGATGTCCTCAAAGCTGAAAAAATGACAGTTTATATAGAAGATGGAGTTAAAGCATAAAATCCTAATCAGAGAAGCCCAGTCCTGTATGAATAATCTGTGATTTTATGGTCACATAGTTAGGGTTCCTGAGGCAATGTTAGTCTTGGAATGCAATGCAACAAGTTAAGCACACAGGGTAACCACCTAGCGACGTAGTAAACAAGGAGTATCACTTTTAATTTGGGACACTTAGGTTAAACAAATGGAGATGCAGAGCAAAATGAAAAACAGTACATTCCCTCAGCAGTGAGTTGCTAAATTAGATGTTCATCTGGAATCCAAATGATAAATGAGGACGGCCTTTTAGTGCATCTTAATTACAGGATATTGCAAAAGTTTTAGAACGATAACTGAGGCAGCAGCAATGGACTGTGTTCTCCTGTGATACTTTAACCACAGCATGTCCATGGCAGGTGAGGCAGTAGAAAACACAAGAGGTAATAAAAACTTCACCCTACTTTTGAAGCCCAGAACTCTGCCTTATTTTTGTTTTCACAAAACAAGCTACTTAATACTGTCATTAAGAAGCACTCAGAGTAGGAAATAATGGACTTTAGCTTAGCTAAGAGTAACAGTACGGTGACTACATTTTGGGATTTAATGGGATTTTAGGGAAATGAAGAGGACGAAAGCCTTATACCCTCAAGCCACATGCTATAGGGATCTAAACCTCACCACAACAATAAATAGGGCACACTGGAGGGATAGATTCCTGTCCCAGAGACTTCCCATGCTTTGGAACAAGGTCCAAATCTACATTAGGCAGAGCTCCTCGCTAACACTCTTCAAGAGAAACCTTGATGAGTGGATGGGAAACAGAAAGTTTACCTCGGGGATCACTTCAGTGGCTCTGCTGGACAGAGGCACAGGGAACTAATCTAAGGGGGTGGCGAAAGCCAACACATTCTGGCTAGGCTTATAAATGTCTTCTGGCAGATAGCCTAGTACCAACCTATGAACCTATGTGAATAGTGTAAATATTTTGGGATGAAGGCACACCACTGACAGAAGGTCAAAAGGGTCAGTTAAACAAATGCTGGGAGGAGAAATGACATGTGCTATACATGAATATTATTTAACAGTCATACCCATAAGCTAAGGTCTTCTTACCATGAAACGGTTAAGGATGACTACAGGAGGCACTTATGCTGGGAAAAAGAATAAGAAAATAATCTTTCTGGGGTAAAACTAGTGTAGAACTTGCTTTGTAAGCAGAAAATTAAGGGTTCATACCAGAGGCATCTATGTATAGATTATTAGTATAACTTGTGAAATGCTGTAGTCGACAAGGATGAATTCAGTAGTCTAATTGTAAAATCAGTCTGGCACTTTTCAGTGGTCAAGAACTGAAATGTACTTGCAGAATGTTTCTGATAGAAAAGGTTATGGGTAACTTACTTATGTATTTATTTTCTTAGAAGATGTGATTGCATTCATACCACTCAACTGTCTAGATTTTCACAGAAAGTTCAGAATTTTGCCTCATATTTTTGGTCTGCTCCTCATAAAATTTGTGTTTTTCAGGATTTTTGTGACAAATCAGTGCGGATTGAATTCACTAAATAATGACAGGCATTTGAGTTTCAGTCTTCATATCCCTTCAGAAAATATATGGTAACACAAGACCTTTTATTCTAGTAAATGTCTAACTTTATAAGAGCAATATTTAAAATTTGTCCTGATTTTTGATGCTTTATCCTCCATTATTTTGTCTTTGTCCATATTTTTTGTGCTACGAGGTTGAGAGGTATGATTGTATTACATGTTGAAATCAGACATATTAGTTTTATTTTTCCTTTTAAAATTCATCTGAAAAGGCATATGTTGCCAAAACTAAATGTTGAGGTCTGGGCATGTTGTTTAACTCTATCTCTTGTATAATCTGAATCCCAGTCTATTAAATCCATAAGCCTGGTGCTAACTATTTGAAATTTTGAGGCCTATTAGTGGAGTCCCAGAATAACATGACTGAATGTAACTAAAATGTAGACTTGGGTATAATACATCCAAGAATATTGGTCCTTGGGATATTCTTGTTCTTTTCTGTAAATAATGCAATTTCGGAGTTTGCATATATAAGTTTGGGGGGGGGTATGGGAGTCTTTCACCTAAAAAAAAGGAGAAAAAACACTGTTGTCCATTCCTCATTCTCCTCTCTTTTAGTTTTTTTAATTGTTTCATTATGAATCTTGACATTTCGATAGGGAGAACAGTTTTGTTTTTACTAGAAACATGAGGGAGTCTGCAGGTGCATGTAATGTAAATGTGTGATCTTATTCTTTACTAACTATAACTGCACTGCCCTGTGTCACTTTTATTTATTTAAATGTCCTTATCATTTTTGAAGTTTTTTGTAAATCAGCTTCAGTCAAAACTACACAAAATGGCTTTTAGCTTAGAGGGCTTTTCCTTATAAACAAATAAAAAAAAAATAAATACCTGAAGCCCTGAGATGCAACCAGACGGATACTAAGGACTGAAATAATTGTTATTTTATCTCTTTGATAAGACTGAGACCAGTCTCAGATGATGATGAAATTACTGCTGGTCTTGCTCATATTCCTGTTCTAAGTTTAAGAGATCCAACAAGTAATAGTGATGTTTGAGAGGAGAGGCATATTAACTACTGCAAAAGTTACTCCTGTCTGTGCTCATTCTCAGGTAGAAACATTTACTTCTTGCATTTATAGTTAACATTAACAACAAAATGCAGCAGCAAAACCCCCTCTTCATCTTCTTACTCACTATGGATATGAAGTTCCTTTTTCTATAGAGAAACACAAAACAGAGTATAAGGACTTCTTGGCCATCTAAAGTCTGCTTTTTCACCAACACTAAGGGTTAACTGTCCTTAAAATCTAAGTTGCTTCTGTATCACACCATTTCCAAGCTAGATGCTTGTTGGGTGTAGAATATACAGCACATTTTTCGCATTTTGTTTGCAAAGATGACAATGAAAATATCAACCATGCATGAAGTCAACTTCAGAAAGCTGACCATTCATAATCCACTGGAAAAAAAGGATAGGACATTAAAACAGCATTTTTTGCCTCGGTTGCTCCCTTCCTTGCAAATAAAATATGATCTGTTAATGAATTTTCAAACCTTAAGTCACTGAAAGTAAACTGGGTAAGTCAAATTCATCAAACAATGCCTTCATGGGAACAGGGGTAAGATATTTCTGCCCTGGATCCCCAAGACAAGAAAACTTGCTCCCATATTCTCTAAATATACATACTGGCAATCCAGTTGGAAAACCATGGCAAAATATCATTAAAAGGTTTTTTTTTTTAAACAATTTTTCATGTAGCAATACTTGTACATACATGTACGACATGCACTACATGCATGCAGATGTTTGTCTTCTGGTGGTTAGCATATTATTTCCCTAGCTGTTAACCAGTTTACTGTGTAATTTAATTTAATCCTGACTTGCGCTCAGGATTAACTGTAACCTGTGGAACTTGTTAAACTTGCTTACTTATGTAATCCCTGCAAATAGTCTGTTTGTAATATGTAACGCTGGTATTATGTAATGCTGTATCTGCTTACCCTTGGAGCTTTTCTCCCCAGGCCTCTGCTGAAAATGGGCATGCATCCAGTCGGACTATCCTGGTCAACAAATGTAAAATAAATAAAAATAAAAAATAAAATGTATTTACCTATCTGATAGCGAGGGCCCAACTCAGTACCATAAATTACAAGAAGCCAGCTCAATAATCCTGTACATACAATTTTTATCTATGTTGATCTATACAAATTAAATTAGATAAATGGCTTTAGTATAAATCATGCAGTGTGCAAGTGTCTGTTTATTTCCTGGTCTCTTTGAAATGTTCAGTTCTTAACCATCCATAAAGAAAAAAAAGGAAGACAGGTGACAGATTCACCATATCTAATTGTAAGCCTTATTCCAAAGTTGCCATTTCCTTTTATTATATTTACATCTGTTGCGTTTCTATAATTGATATCTCCTGTTCCTTTAACATTTCCATTAGAATCAGTACTTCCTTTATCTTTCACGTCTGGGAAGATTTCCTTCTTTTCATAATGGCCTAATTAGAGAGTATCCATAGTAGCAAAACTAACTCCTTTTTTTATTTTGACTGTCTGAACTCTTTAATGTAGCTGAGTATGTAATCTTCTTCCCTTCTATATGCTGTTGTGTGTAAATCTAAATGGGAATCAGGTGGTTTATCAAATCCCGAAAAGATATGCTTCCATGTTCCTATTACATTTTGCTGGCAGCTCCAGCATCTGTTGTCTACCCCTGAGTAAACCAGGATTAACATCTGCAAAATTATCCCTCCAAACCAAGTAGAAGGCAGCTGTAGCAAGTAATAGTAGCCAGAGAACTTCAATCAGAATGTAAAAAACTTTTAATAACTTAGCATAAGCGCTTTCATAACATCAGTTACTTCCTCAGACGCATACATACAAGGCATAAAGATCATATATATATATATATATATATATATATATATATATATATATATATATATATATATATATATATATATATATATATACCCACACACACAAACACACACCAAGGACATATAGAGAAACCAATCATGTTCCACATATTTCCCTCCATTTTTTAAAAACCTATAAACCAATTAAGATTTAAAGGAACAGCAGCTAAAACAACAAATGTGCATGTAAAAAACCCCATGCATTAAAACACATTGGTAGAATATTCTGTCATAGTATGGAAAAAAAACTTATATTGATTTATATATATATATATATATATATATATATATATATATATATATATATATATATATATATATATATATATATATATATATATATATATATATATATATATATATATATATATATATATATATATATATATATATAAAATACATACAATTCATCTTAATCAAACATAATAGTTCATCTTTTAATTCTCCTTCCTTTTAACACAGGTTTCAAAGGGGCTTCATTCAAACCAGAGCCCCTATGGGCTCCCATGCTTGGAATCCATTTTAACTCTTGTGTTTCCATTTTATTAATGATATCCCCTATTCTAGACCTCTCTTGTATAACTTGCAAAACCTTAAACTTAAATTGATGACTCCCTTCTTCAGTTAGTCCATGTTTAGCTATGGCACTGTACTCACGTTTCATCCTTGTACATGATGACTGCCTTCTTCAGTTAGTACATGTTTAGCTGTGGCACTGTACTCACGTTTCATCCTTGTACAGTAATCATGGTCCCTAATTCTTTCCCTCAACCTGCGATTTGTTTTGCATATGTAAAACTTAAAGCAGATGATGCAGTGGGCAATATAAACCATTTTTGTTTGTGTTGCAATCAACTTTACACCTTAGGTGCCACAAATATCTATTGTCAGGGTGCCTAAAATATCTAGAGCCATTGATAAATGAACAATAACTGCATTTCCCACATGCCAGAGTTCCAAAAAAAAAAACAGTTCCCTCTGGTAAAGACACCCTCGGATAGCATAACTGCTGCTTCAAGTTTAAATCATTCTTAAACGTGTACCTAGGTTTCGTGCCAACTATCTTGACAGTTTCCTCATCAGTTAACAGAATATGCAAATTCCTATTAATCACTTGCTTCACAGCCTGTAAACCCTGTGCATAAGGTAGTACAACTGGAACAGTGTTACCACCAGCCACTGTCCTGCCACACCTATCCCCTTCTCCTAATATATAGGGTCTCCCTCTCTCTCCTCTATCGCTTTCACGCATGCACAAGCACGCTTAACTTCATTACTAGAATAGCCTCGAGTGGTAAATGCCATTTCTAAATACTCAGGTCCACATTCAAAATCCTGCTGTGATGATGACAATCTAGAGACCCTAAGATCTTGTCCCTCAACAATGTTGGGGGACATATGTGGTGGATGCATACTACTCCTCTGCAAAAAAGAGGGTTGGTAGCAATCCTTTCTGTGTACACTAGTTTGTATCTCACCATTAGTTCTTGTAATAGTTACATCTAAAAAATCAATCTCATTAGGAGAACACTGATATGTAAACTTCAGGAAACTACTGCTGCTGTTAAGGTTGTGCACAAATTCATGTAAAGATTCACGCTCACCCTTCCAACAGATGAAAAAGGCCATCCATGAACCTACGAAAAATCTTCACATTGCTATCTATGATGTACATCTCCTCCCATTCTTTCATAACAATGTTAACATATACATTAGCACAGCTGGTCCCCATCGCAACACCTGACCTTTGCCAGTAGTATGCATTGTCAAACAAAAAAACATTGTATTCCAACACCATTTCCATCAACATACATATAAAATCAGCTCTCATCTCATTATATATCTCGTTTTTCATTAAGCGGGCCTTAACCATCTCTAATCCTTCACTACTGGGGATACAAATGAACAAGGATACTACGTCCAAGGTCACCATTAAATCAAACTCATTACCATTACTACCTGCCAGGTAGTTGTGTAAGTCCAGCAGAAAATTTCCAATATTTTTAAGTACCACCTCATATTCTTCAAGAACTTTTTTAAGCTCTTTATCCAAATACACTGAAACAGGCTCAGTCATCCACCCAGCCCCAGCTACTATGGGTCTAAATTTGGGTCTTAAGGGATCCTTGTGGATCTTAGACAAACCAAGTATTTGGGGTACCACCATGTTTTCCACAAGAAAATACTCATAAATGTCTTTACTTATATGTCCTAGGCTTAAACTATCTTGCAAAAGTGAATAGATCCTATACTGCATATTCAAAACACTTTATTTATAACTTGATAAGTTCTAAAATCAGATAACATCTCTGTCATTTCTGTGTAATAGTAGTTAGCATCCAACACAACCACTGGCCCACCTTTGTCCACAGGACGAATAACTATTTTATTGTTATTCTGTAAAGAACTGATCGCTGAACGTTGTTGTTTGGTTAAATTATCCATATGTCTATTTTGCACTAATCTATGAGCATCATATAAATCCCTTTCACATGCCTTAATAAAAACATTAATATTAGCTTGCATTGTAGGAATAAACAAACTTTGCTTCTTGTACATATTAAAAACATTTGCATCCTTCATTCCATACAGTTTTTTGCAAGCCACATTACGCACAGACAATCTAACTTGTGTTAAAATGTCACAAAGAGCAATATTAGCATTGGGTATGAAACTGAAACCCTTACATAACAGTTGAGTTTCCGCTGCATCTAGTTCATATTGTGAAATGTTCCATATGAGTCCCGATCTCCGTAGCCCCACATTTTCTTTATAGTCCTGTTTTGTGATGGAATTAGCGGCTCCTTCCATTTCAGACTGCTCAGCAGAGCCCCACCATTGAATGACCTCTTCCGCATTGGCCAGATTGGCAAAGGAAACCCGGAAAAAGCCAAATCAGGCTGCTCAGCTTGCCCAGGTAAAGCTTTATGCCTTACCACGGGCCCTTCCTCATTGGTTATGGAATTCATATTCCCACCACTGCTACTGGACATCTCAGCTACAAGGGTGGAGTGCACAGGACCAGACGGTTCACTCGATTCAGTGGAAGGTACTGCCTCCCCATTAGACGGTGCAGAATTGTCAGTCCTCTCAATGGATAAATTAGTACTCCTAGGTGTCTGATTGGCCATAGAGCTCAGAGCTCCTGGATGATGCTGTGGTCAAGTGAATACATGCTGTTGGGAGAAATCATTGACATCTCTCTACAGCTTCTTCATCTTCTGTGCGAGCAACTTACTGCCATAAGCATTATCTTTCTCTGTTAACTCACAGAGATAGACATCCGCTCACTCATCACCTAACAGACATTCAATTTCCGTCTCCTGTCTCACCACATTGTCACAAGATCTTTCTCTATTGGTTGAAAAAAGTCAATCAATAATTGTATGTACTGGTTACTAGTGGCTAGATTTTCTACCACTGCTCTAACAGTGATGGATACACATTGCTGTATGTGGGCATGTTCAAAACTCTAAGCCCCCCTAGGAACAAGATCTTTTTTGAGACATGCTTCAAAATGGTAATGTTGGTATTGCAGTCTTTTGTATTTGTAGATCTCATTTTCTAAATTCCGTTTCAATTCATGTACCATCACATTAGTTGTCACATCCTGCAATGCATCATCGGGTAGCTCAGGTATCTCACCAACAAGCAATGGATTATACATGTCAGTTAAGCATTCCGTCAGTCTTTTGTTGTTAAAAACTTGCTCCATTAAGTTCCCATTTTCATCAAGCATATTTTTTCTGCCTTCAGCCATACTCACACAATACCTGTACAACAAATGTGAAATAACAGTCCCAAAAGTAAATCCCAACAGGTTTGGTGAGTAGATAAATGCAAAAATATCCCTCCAAACCAAGTAGAAGGCAGCAAATATGTGGAACATGATTGGTTTCTCTATATGTCCTTGGTGTGTGTGTGTGTGTGTGTGTATATATATATATATATATATATATATATATATATATATATATATATATATATATATATATATATATATATATATATATATATATATATATATAAAAAATCTTTATGCACTGTTTTATGCATCTGAGGAAGTAACTGATGTTATGAAAGCACTGACACTAAGTTATTAAAAGTTTTTTTACATTCTGATTGGAGTTCTCTGGCTACTATTACTTGCTACAGCTGCCTTCTACTTGGTTTGGAGGGATATTTTTGCATTTATCTACTCACCTAACCTGTTGGAATTTACTTTTGGGACTGTTATTTCACAAGATTAACATCTGCTATGTGTTTCATGTGTACAAGTGTTAGTGTTGGCATTTCTGTCCAAATATCTAGAATTTTCTTGCCTTGGTTAACCTTTAAGGAATGTTGGATACATCTTGCCATCTGTCCCCTCATCCTGTAGTTTTCAGGCAACTCTCCCATTTAATCACTAGCTTTTTACTACATTTACCCTTATTACAATTACTTAAGACACTATAGAGCCTACTCACCAATCTCTTTCTTTTTGCCTCTGTTGTTTTAGGCTCAATGAGGTGGGCTTTTCATTGTTTTGTTTCCTCACCTGTATATAATATTTTTCTAAGATACTTAACAACCCACTGTATGTCATTTATTCATTTGTTTTGACCTTGTAGGTTTCAAAGACGTCATTTTGGACTTGGTCTCTTGTTTCCTCTTCTAATTATTCCCCATCTAGAATGGTCTTATTTCTATCAGGCGATTTCTTTAAAATGTTTATGTCTATATGGAAGACTGATTTGTCAAGACCAATCAACTTTAATTCAAAGAACCAACAAGCTTCTATTCTACCTTCATCTTGCATTCAAAAAGGCTTTGCAGATGAAACATCTGTTTCTGTACCATAGTATTTTGAACCCCCATGCTCCAGAAACTAATATTCGGGCTTATTTGTGTTCCTTCTGTTACATCTAAAAACATTTCCTTCCAATTAGAATTATACATGCTAGTCTGTGTCTTAAATATTATTCCCAATTGAATAGCCAAGTGATATTCTTCTATGTTAGGTACACGTATACCACCTTCCTGGAAAAGAATCAACATAACTTCTCAACTCACTCTGGGTCTAGGATATATCCCTCTCTAACCTTTTGCAATTGTCTCATGGGGGCATGAATGTAAAAGCTTGTTCAAAAAATAATACTAAAGTGACTATGAACATTTTAATGCCTGTATTTTTTATCTAATTCTAACTTTGTCATTTCCAGTCTTCTTGTTATGTTTTTCATCTTAGTTTGCCAGCCTTTTTAGTCTCTGTTGGAGTCTAAGAATGTTCACTATCCAGATACCCAAGTATTTAATTCTAAAGTGACCCCATAAATTTGGATATCTCTGCACTAGTTGAAAAGAAGGGATATAATTTATAGTGATGGCTTTAGATTTGTCTTCATTTATTTTATGCCCCACCACTACTTTAAATTATGTTAATATGTCAAGTAATCTGTGTAAGGACTGCAGTGGTGCAGTGGTTAGCATTGTCGCCTCACAGCAAGAGGCTCTCCGGTTTGATTCTTGGCTGGAGTGCCTTCTGTGTGGAGTCTGCATGTCCTCCCTGCAGTCGAGTGACATTTAAAGACATGCAGGTAGGTGTGTGTGTGAAAGGGTGTGACTTTCTTGAAGGTGGGCCTGCACCTTGGCACCATAAAAATCCACTGCCAATCATTAGCAGACTGGAGTTCTGCTGTAGCGACCCCTAACTGGGTTAAATCAAATAATCTGTGCAAGTCATCAGGTTCTGTGAAAAAGATTATCACATCATCTGCAACCATGGCCAGTTTACAGTGTTTGTTTCCAAGGGGACAACCATTTATATCAGATTGTCTAATTGTGTTCAGCACGGGTTCCAAATTTAAGACAAATAGCATCTAGGAAAATGGACATCCCTGCCCTGTACCTCTGTATATTTTAAATGTCACTGTGCCCCTACCATTTAATTTAATTCTTGCTCTAGTTTCCCTGTACAGGTGTACTAGAAATCATATTAGCTTACCTGGAAATCCTATTCTCTTTAAGATTATCCGCAAATATTTCCAGAGTATTATGTTGAACACTTTTTCTTCATCAAACCCCATCATTACTAATGGTTTCCCTGCATATTTGACCTCCTTATGTATTAGATTAACCAGCAATGTTTATCAGATGTTTGTCTCCCTTCTATAAATCTGCACTGATCCACTTTTATGAAGCTCATGACTTGTGCTACTCTATCAGACAATATTGCAACAAATATTTTATAATCATAGCTTAAAATGGCTATTGGCCTATATGAGGCAAGGTTAGGGGGTCCTTGCCTTCTTTAGGGATTACTTAAATAACTGCTTCTTGCAAATACTTAGGCACCTGTTTGGTTTCTAAAATCCTATTAAAAAGAGTGGACCATGTATTGTAGTCCTGCCTTCTTTCCAAACTTCTATGGGTAGGCCATCCCACCCTGGTGATATTCCCTTTGATTATTTCTCCATTTGATATGTTACCTCATCATCAGTCAAGGGCTTAATTAAGCTACAGCTTCATCAGCCTTAAGCATTTTCAAATCAAGCCCTTGTAGAAAATCTTTTAGCTGTAGGAGCCAGTGTTCTGCTTCCTCCAGTCCTGCTCTAAGTAGAAATATTCTTAGAAATTCTGGAATAAAATCTTTTTTTTTCAAACATCTTTATTGAATTATCACTTGTGACATAGGCAAATTTACTTTCATATAAAAGTAATCAAACTATATTAACATAACAAACATTATACTTCACATATATTGCTATATAACATATAACCTAAGCAATATTACATAAATTATTCATTTCCAGTCTTTTTTAAATGAGACACATCTTTATTAAACCATCACTTACTACATAGGAACAGAATCTTAGTAAAAGTTTTAAAAACCTCTTGCATAACTGTGATTTCATAACAGAGTCAGTAAATGTGAAACAATTCACAGAGATTTAAATTCAGTGAGTTGGGGATATAAAGTCTTCCTTCCTGTATTGCCATTTGCTGAATGGTAACCCTCCCTGTATACTAACTCCATTGCTACACATCCATGTGAAAAAAGGTCATGCATCTTTTGCCAAAGCATGTGTGAACTTGGCACTTCTAAACAGGACTGGTTTGAAACTGTCAGCACTCACAAGTTAGCCAAACAGATCACATTTCATTAGGCAACCACTGGTTTGTAACCAAAATCTATCATCTTTTGTGAAAAGCTGCCCTATGTATCTACAACCTTATTTGTAAAAAAAAAAAAAAAAAAAAAAACTCATTTAACAGTCACAAAATGTTATGATAAGCTGGTCAATCCCTCTAGTCCTGCTATGTTTTATAAATCTGGAATTCAATTCTGGTACACTTAAAACAACAACATAAAATAACTCAGTTCAAATTTTAATTTAACATTATTTACAAGACACTTGACAATGTTCTTGCTCAACTTCAGGGTACGCCATCCTATTATTCCTCTCTGCAACTCCTACTTGCTTATTTCTCTTTATCTGTTCAGATGCCTCGGTACAGCCACCTGCCCTTAACTGAAAGCAATTTCTCTTTATCTAAACTTAAGTGAATCCATCTCTCATACTTTTTCTGCATGAAAATACACATTCTTACCTACCTCAACCTACATCTGCAAAAAAACAAACAAAAAAAAAAAAAACATTGCTCTGTGTGTTAAGCTGTCCAAACCTTGTACACATATATATATTTTTTCTTTTCTTTTGAAAATATATTTTTGTTTTGGATTTCTCCCGCTGTTAATTAGATCAATATCATGTTAGCTAGAACAATGTCCATGTTACCAAACTGTAATTTCATTTCTTTAAGTGTACATTATGTTGTTAGCTTTTTTCTTTATCTCATATTAATTGTATCAAGTCTGGTACTGCCATTTCTCACCAGTTCTTTATATGATCATATGGGGCTTTTGTGTATACCTCTGCATAGATTTCTGTGTTTCTGGATTTGGGGGAGCTTGGAAATTAGCTACGCTGTCCCTTAACAGGGGGTCATTTACATTAGAGAAGTTCTTAAAGGTTTTGGGGGTTATTTGGGGGCACTAGTTTTACTTTTATTTTAAGGGACATCACTTTGTGATCTGATCTTAACAGTGAGGACATCACACTTGACAGGTACAGCATTGTCCTATATTTGTGAATACCACATCTAGGATATTTGATGCCCTAGCAGGATTACAGACTAGTTGCTCCATGGCATTTGAATTTACAAAGTCAAAAAGTTTGCGAGCCTGCATTTTAGTGGTCATGTATCCCTCCCAATTAATGGTGTGGTAGTTAAAATCATCCATTAGTATGGTATTGGGATGGATGGTGAATGATTCTAGTAACTTCAGGTATGATGTATGGGTTTCCTGGTTCATGGTGGATGACCTGTAGGTAGCAAGAATATGGCAATGGACTTGTCCCATGGTTAGTTAGATGTGGAGTAGTTCAAACATGTCATATTGTTTGACCAGTCTTGAGGTGTGCTTATCATTTATGTAGATAGATACATCTCCGCCTTTTTGCTTTTTTATGTTCAGTGGGCGGTTGAAACATATATGAAAGATGTTATAGAGATGCACTGCCAGAGTGATTTATGTAGTTTTGAACTATGTTTCAGTAACTTCAAAGACATCAGCATTCTCCAGGGTGTTGACAGCTTCTAGTGAGTGCAGTTTCTTGTTGAGACTCCGAGCGTTGATCAGTAACACCTTTAGCTTTTCCTCAGTAGCATCTGTTATGCTGGAAGGTTTCTCTGTTTGGCAATGCCTAAAAAAGGCACTATAGGAGCGGATAACATTTTCGTCAATATCTGAAAATCTAGCAGTCACAGGTGAAGACCATCCCTGGCAAAGCAGCATGGCCTGTCATCCATGTCCTCCCAGGCTGACAAGTATTGGACCCCTTTGGAATGATATCAGTAGCTAAGCCAACTGTTATATCCAATCATTTTCTGCTGTTATTGTGGTATTATCCTTGGAGATGGTAGCATGCTGCTTAATGCTAGGCTCATACCTTCTTGTGACAAATATTCTGAGAGCTCAGTCGTATTGCTCTTCATTTAGTCCAAGGACATATGCCTCAGGTCATTCACACCCACATGGACTATGATTGAGTCATAATGGTACTTAGGAGTAAGTGACCTGAGTGCTTGTGTGATTTGGTGGCAACTAACTGTAACCTTATCCTCGTCCAGACTGGTAAGAGGGATATCAGTGTGTCTCACAATGGAGTCCTCTCTGACCAGAATATTGGATAGTAGAGTGTTTTCCCTTATGGGCTTGTTAGTTTAAGACACAATGCGAAGTGGCTTTATGTGTTGTGCTGGGAATTGTCTTTATGTGCATGCAGAGCTTCTGAGGACTGCACCTGAGAGTCCTTTGAGGTTTGAGCAAGTTACATGTGAGTTCCTCTGCTTATGTGGGTCTATATGTGTGGTCCTTTGTACGTGCGGTGAGTGATGTCTGATTTTAGCAGTCATACTTCCGAGTATCAACTTTTCATTAGGGAGACAGCTAATTTTTTGCCAGAGATATTACTATTATTGTATTTTCTCTGTTCTCCTCTAGCAGGCTTATTTTGCTATCTATATTAGGCCCAACATTTTCTCATAACAGATACAATACCTCCTTTGTCTGGTAGTACAAGGTATTTTCTCAGCATTACTACACTCTGACATAATGAGCCCTATGTTTGTAGGTAAGTATAACCCAGTACAATAAGACAAGCAGCATATGGAATAGACATCTTAATCAAAGTGTACATAACAAAATCACTTTACTACATGTGATACTGTCAGTATGATCACTGAAGTCTGACATATTCTTGACCTCTGCACTTTGGTGTGTTACTTTCCAAAGTATTATATACTATTAGGTATATACAGAACAGAGTAGCCATAAATGCAATATTACATTTTTATTTGCCTACCCATTGCATGCTATCCTATAATCTTATTTGTTGATACTTGACATGCTATCTACACAATGAAGCTGAAATGAAATATATAAATATTATAAGACTATGCCTATGCAATTAGCATTTTTTGAAAATGTTTTTATTTAAAGTGCATTGTCATATTTTCCATAGATAATTTGAGTAATCTCCTTATGATTTGCAGTATCAAATTCACAGTGTTTATTGCAAAAAGTGAGTTTTTTTTTTTGTACTCGCATTTAATTTTATTGATAAGGACAGTACCTTGAACATTTTCTTGAAGCTGAAAACATCAGACATGATATCATGAAATATTAAACCCTTGGTGGCTTTATATCTCTATAGTACACAGGCTACTATTTTTCCATCCTAAGTGTGGTTACAGGGGAGACTTGTATCTTACTAAGACAAGTTGACAGCTATGTGTCATGGGGGAAAAATAAATTTCAAATTAACACATTGCATGATTTATTACTGAAACCATAATGACAGTAAGTAGTTGTTCCTCTAAATAAGAATGGCATTTTAATTACCCAGAATGTTTTGCGTGGGTATGTAAATATTACTAATATTTAACTTGATATAATTTTGTGGTTGTCGTCATAAGGAAAAACAAAGTGAATAGTGAAAGTAAAACATGAAAAATGTGACATAATACTTACTTTTTTTTTCAAACCACTTACCGCTTTAATATTAGAAATATACCCAGATCTATAATCGACTCTGAAACACAAGTGCTTGAGAAGTATAACAATATACTTAAAAAAAATTCTGAGGATCAATGAAAGAATACAAACTAAGCCCCTATCCAAGAAAATGTCAGTTAATACAATACACATTAAACTGTAATGCAAATTAATTTTCATTGTAAAATCTACCTCTTAAATATCCTTTATTTTGGCCCCATATTTTGTTCTGTCCTACCAAAATCCTCCTAAAACTGGCAGTTTGGAAGAAAAGATGCTGAGTTACACCTAATAAATAATAAAAATAAAGAGAATTATCAATATCTTTTACTGCGGAAGGTTGATGTTAATTCACATGCTCTTATTCTGTCAACTTCTCAACTCAAGAGTACTAATATTTAAAAAAAGTATCCCTGTTTGTCCATATTTATTTTTGGATTTGTTCACTGATTCCTGAGGCAAGATGTCAAGCTATAAAATGCTTGCCTTTTTTCCAACTGTTATTGCTTTTTAAATAAAAATAATGCAACAAAACACAATGAACAATTAATATTGACATTTTCACAAAGTCCACAATGAGTCATGCACATTTTAATATAATTTATAATAGTAAATTAATATTTATTTAATAAGTCCCTTAATTTTATCTTGATTGTAGATATTTCTCTTTTAGAAACCATTTTCGCCATATTAGTAAATTCTGAAAACAAAGGTAAGTTTTTTTTCTTCCAGTTTTTCATTATAACTTTTCAGTAGCTAAAACAAACCACATCAAAGGTACTTGTGACCTCAGCACAGAGTGAGGAACTAGAGCATTGAAGAAAATTAATGAATTTGACAAAGAAACTGTATCTGACCATAATGCTTTCATGCAATTGTTGACTTCTTTCCAAATAGGAACAATTATAGGGCAATCTACAAGCACATGAAAAAAGTTTGTGTTTTTGATACATATCTCCAACATCTAATACCTGGTTTGTTATACACAAGACAAATTTTATAAGGGGTTATAAAATATTTGTGTAATATTTTCCATCTAAAATTTCTACAATATAAGGAAGAAGTTGTTTTGCAATTGACATCAAAACTAATCTTTTATTATCTTCCAAGAACACCATATTATTTGTGTTGAATAATCCTAGCGATGTGAGTTAATATTATTGCTAATAAAGCTGTTGTTGTTGTGTCTTTCGGCTTTTCCCGGTTAGGGGTCACCATAGCGGAACTCCGGTCCGCTAATAATTGGCAGTTGATTTTTACGTGCTGAGTTGCCAGCTCTGACGCACAACCTTCAACGAAGGTATGCCCATTCACGCATGTCTCCATGCAGAAGACGGTCTAGCTGAGAATCGAACCGGACAGCGTCTTACCGTGAGGCGAAAACGCTACCGCAGCACCACCTCCACGGATCATTGCCAATAAAGCTAATATTTTTATATATTTTAGATAAAATTGCTTTTGTAATATTAATATTGGAATTAATATTAATGAATTTTTCAATACGACTGGGTAATTTTTTGCCATGAAGGTCTTTGTAAGTCTCAATTTTAGAAATAATAAATTTCTAAAAATTTGCATATAAAGCCAATTGTCTACACCAATGTTATATTTACCCATTAAACATTCCCCTGGATTCAGCAAGCAGCCATGCGGGAATAAGTCATTCCTGCATGGCAGGGACCATTCCTGTCCAGCATGGCAGCACGTCAGAAGGCGCACTGCTGTGCTACAATATGTACATGGAAATGTGTATGAGTGCAGGAGGTGTGTCTGAGAGCAGAGCTTTCAGAAAACACACATCCCCTGCACTCTAGAATTGCCATTTGGCAATTTAAAATGAGCGAGAATGCTCATAACACCCCCAACCCTTCAGGATAAGAAATCTGGACAAAGCCATAAGGGTCAATCATCCCAACCAAGCCAAAAGTTGATAGAATAACAGATTTAGCATAAGCACATAGCGCACACCTCCCAACCCGTCAGAGTAAGGAATGTGGACAAAGCCATAAGGGACAATCATTACTACAAAGCAGAAAGTTGATAGAATAACAGGTTCAGCGTTAGCATGGGTATTTTGAAGGGTACAAATAAAAAAAAACAACAAATAAATGATTTTTTTATATATGCAATAAAGTTTAAGAGCAGCTGCGCAGGTGTGCCTGTTGCTTAGCTACGCTTAGCTCAGCTGAAATGGCATGATAAGTTAAAAAGCAATAGACATCCAGCATAAACAGAAGTGTAATAGTGTTGCAGTTAGAGTGTACACTTTGCATGTAGTCATTCACTGTTTGAGCCTCACCAAAGCCATTTCCGTTTTGTATGTATAAACATTAAAATTTTATTTTTTGTGTGTATTTATGTAAGAAGTAACTGATGTTTCTCAACCAAAGTAGTTTATAAGGCCCAGATGTGAGGTGTCAGTGTAATAAAGCAGTGGAACCTCCATATAAACACAAATGCCCCATACAGTATAGTCACACAAGAATAAGTTAATCACAGCACAATGGGGGATGTCAGGGAAGGTAAATAAATCTATATTATGTAATGAATGATGAATCAATCCCATACAGGTGGTAGACCAATATAATAAAACATAGGCAATGCTAAGCATTGCACAGCTATGTTGACTGGGTGTAAGCATTGTGTACATATGAATACTAAGCAATGAATAGCCCAGCTAAGTGGATTTTCCCAGTGATAAGCAGTGCTGAACCCGCCCCTTTAAGCACTGCCAACTTTAGCTAAGCAGGTTTGCCCGTAACTTAGCTGAGCTCTGCAGTTTCAAAAGTAACCAATCATGGCAAAGTCTGGGAAATCGGCCCTATTTAAACCCTGTAGGTGGGAATACAGCCCATAACCAGTTGGAGCTCATCACTGCAGGCACCATGGCTGGAGTAGGAGAAGGTGTTCACTTTTGTGTGCAATGCTGGGGTATTCTGGAGTCCAGGGTCATGGTTGGAAGTCCTTGTTGAAAACCATGATTTGAGACTGCTGCAGGGCCAGTACTAGGGCTCAGAATATAAAGCGGAGGCCTGGGACTGTCTCGTCCATAAACTCACCAGTGCTACTGGGATACCTTGGACTGGTGAGCAGGTTTGGCATCACTATGCTGATCTCAAGTGGAGAAAGAGGAACCTTCTGGATCAGTGGGAACAAGATGCTTGGGCAGGGAATGCCCCAGTAGTGTGTAAGTATCAGTATCAATTGCTGTTTAAGATAGTCCAGGCTGTGTATCTGATGGATAGGTAGTCATAAATGTTTCTCTGTCTCCTGTACAGCTGCAGCTAAGAGGGCTTTGAATGTAGAGGCACATGGAAGCAGGTTGTAAAGGCTGCGTTGCAAGGCTGGTGAGTACTGATATAGCTGGCAGTATAATCGGAAGTAGTAGAATATCACCTGTCGGTGCTGTCATTTGTGTATTGCTTGAATCGAATAAAACTGAAATTACCACAAATAATGCTACTGATATACATAAAACAGTGATAACCTGTCAATAAAACTATACAACTCTGGAATGTTGTGTTTATTTTGCAATGTGCTAGTAGGAATTGGAAATGTGTATAACTTTTGCACAGAAAATATGGCTCTGATAGCATTAAATATCTGAGCTTCATGTGGCAGTCAGATCTTGAACAACAGATTAAGCATAACAAAGTTTCCCTGCACTATGATCTGATAGCTGAATATTAAAAATGCTTGCTAACCCTTGTTTCCTGTAATGTAATATCTTAATGTGTGAGTATACAGTAAAACAACGGTCTACCATGCAGGAATGTCAGACGTACAAGGTCAGATTGGCCAAATCACAGACTAATAGGTAGAAAACACTCACACAAGAAATAGCAGTTCTCTGATATCTTGTTCTGATAAACATCAACATTTGACTATTTTATGAACAAATTGGCAGGGTTTGAATCCTTGGAGTGGTGCTAAGCTGTCTGTATATTTTCACTCAAGAATATGTGAGTATTGTTACAAACAGTCAGGTTGTGCAAACACACATTTTCCCACAGCTTCAGCAGGTAAGGCAGGCTGGATATTAACCATAGGATGTGTCTCTTATACACTGTGTAGAATGCACACTGGCCAGCCCCACGGCTGCAGATGGCAGCAAGAGAAGTACATAGACCACACAGTTTTCCCCAAAAAATGTCCCTCAAGTGTCACGCCATCACAGCTATTGGTCACTGCCACCAGCAACCATGGTGTTGTACAAAAATGAAGGTAGAGTATGTCATTAGCAAACACACAGGCAGTATGATTGCACATATCAAAGCCAAATCCTATTAATGTGTAGAAACAGTCAGGTAGTGTTAACCCAATTTTTTCCACAGGTCCGGCAGGTAAGTACAGCTGTATATTAGGTGTACGAAGTTTGAACAGATAACTGTGTACAACACCCACTGGCCAACCTCAAGCCCATAGATAGCTGTAATATCAGGTAATTTCTGAAGAGTACTGAGTAGACTATAATGTACAGAACAGTTGTGAGCAATGTAATAACAAATAATTGTTCATTTCTCTGTCTCATCCCCACCCTATCTGCAACAATAATATAACCAAAAAAATAAATGGTAGGTTTTTAACTACCCAAAAGCAGCCCTCACATGTACAGCAGGTGCACAAGGCCAAAAAGCACCAGAATTCAATTCAAAAAAAGGAGGCCAGCACCAAATGAGTAAGAAACACTAATTAAATGTGGCAACACCAACAAATACACACGATCAGACAGGTTTCGGCAAACCTGCCTGCCTCAGTGATAAACACATAATGTTCTAGTGGTATAATATATACTCTAACCAATTAAACATTTAAAACAACATCACCCTAAGGCTATAAAACCCAACAGTTTGCTATAGATGATCATTAAGACCCAGAGAGAAAAGTCCACCCAACCTAATGATTCAACTTTTTTCTTTTTTAGTAAGTAAGGCATGCCACTCTAACTTATTTGTCCTGTCCCCATGCATTTTATCAATAATCATAAAGTTAAACCTAGCTGTACTATAGGTAACTACATGCTTATATAAGGCACTAGATGTCCATTTGTTTCGAATGTCACTTAAATGTTTGGACATGTGTATACGTAATGGCTTAGAAGTCTGTCCTATATAGAAAGAGGAGCATGAACATGTGGCTGAATAACTCAGCCAATCAGTCTCACAATTAGCAAAAGATTGAATGTCATAAATTTTGCTGGTGTTCCTACTTGAAAATTGTTTGTATTTACTCATAAATTGACAAAACGAACAATGACCACAGGGAAAGGATCCAATCAGTTTATCCCCAGTTAAAGTGAGTTTTTGTTCTGAATATCTAATAGAACAGCCATGTTTATAATGGTTAAAATATGACCCAAGTGTATGCCCCCTACGATAAGAAAATTGACATCTTGGAGTGAGAATCTTATATAGATCCTCATTTGCTAATAGTATATTCCAGTTGTGATTCATGATGTCCCTAATTATGTTAATATTTCTCCCATAGGTAGCCACAAACCTAATAACATTCCCATGACTTTGAGATTTGTCATGGTAGTCCAAAAGTTCCGACCTATCACGGCCCGCTGCCCAAGTACTGGCAGACATGATGTTATTATATTGATAACCCCTGACTTGAAATCTATGGATGAGATCCTTCTGATAAAATTCATAACTATCTTCTGTAGAACAGATATGTTTAATGCACAGAAATTGCGCAAACTAGTATGCAAACTTGGTAATGACAATGTTGTCTGCCATACGAATGGTTTGCAATACATAGAGTTGAAAACTTTGAGGTTTTGAAGAACACTGGAGATTGTTTTCTGCTGCCTAAGATATATTATGACAGATTTATTTTATGGGGAAGCTGTATTTTATTAAGTGGATTTCTAACACTGTTTTAGTTTTACCTACAATATGGATCTAGCAACTATATTGCAGGGACTGTAAGCAGGCAAACATGATTTACATTTTTTTTTTGTTCTGGTTGAATCTAGGGGGGCAATATAGGTGACTTTGTTGCTCAGGGCCCAATCAACTGCTGTTCTGAGTTATTTGGCAGAATGACCAAAAGTATGACCACCCTCTGTACTAATGTATGGCATCTGAAATTATTCAAAGCCTACCAGTCTAAAAATTTCACCCCTAGGGGGTTGAGAATTTGAACACAGCCATTAGTAGCCTCCACTGATGATAGATTAGCTGAGGAGTGGGCGAAAGCACAACAAGATGCTTTGATGGGTTTTGTGAACATCTTAGCATCTTATTATGAGTGTATGATTGACACTAAAATTTCAGAAGTTCAAACAATTTGTGAAAGGGTTAAACCTTATTATGGGTAATCCCATTACAGGACCTGTTTTAATAAGTTAACTAAAGACCTGTTAACACTTGAAGCATTTGAAAGCCAAAAAAAATTCAAAAGTTCAATCGAGATATAGGTGATTATGAATGGGGTAAATCCTTTTGCTCAAGAAAAAGTGTGACATTTTTTGACTTGAACACTCCCTCAACTAAATTTAAGAGGAAAAGACCTCGGTCTATTTAAAAAAAATCCAAAAATGGTTATAGTAGTACTTCAGGGAAGGAATCATCAGCTACTGATATAGAATATGTCAATACTCAAGAGTTTCTTGATCCCAAGAAACAACAAGGTGTTGAGTACCCTTTAGGCTTAACAAACACAGCAGGGGTAGAAAACTTAGAAAACATAGACAATGTAGAAGCTTTGTTACAAGTATTAGCTCCTCGATAAATGATTTTTACAATGTACATAATATTTCTTCTGTTACATTGACAGAAGTTGAGCAACAACTTTTTAATAAAGGATTGAACTATGTTCCGGATTTTTTTGTTGAAGAAGATAGTGTGGTCAATGATGTCTTAACATTTTGTAGAATTCTTAACTTAAAATAGTTTTTTTGGTTCCCAGGATAATTCCCAAAGATCTATTGAGTTCAGATTTCATCAGTCCAATTTTGTGCCCTCCATGAACAAACATGTTTTGATATTTCAGGACTCAGTGCTCAAACATTTACATTTCAAGACTAGTCAATCAATACTCAGTCATAATTTAACAGCTGCAGAACAACAGGCACTTACCAACCTGAAAATAGTACTAATATAGTTATTGTGCCAGCTGACAAGGGCGAGGCAGTGGTTGTAATGAATACTAATGATTATCTGTTTGAAGCTCGTAGACAACTACAGGATGCTAGACATACATGCATATGCCACTTGACCCCACCAAAGGATTTAAAAAAGAAACTGATGTATTTCTTGAACAGGCCGTCGAGGAAGGTATAATAGTGTCTCTGTTAAGCAACACCTAACAGTGGAGGATCCTCAGAAACAATACTTATATCTGCTACCAAAAATCCATAACAATTTGGACATACCACTGAGGAGACCTATTGTCTCTGTCATAGGCTCCCTTACTGAACCTTTTGTTTACTTTCCTGACCAAATATTTACAGCCATTATTATAACTTGTCCAATCCAGAAATCAGGATACCAGTGAATTTCTGAAAATAATATTGGATTTACAGCTGGACTGGGCAGGAATGTCAGCACTAAATAATGATAGCCCATACCTATCAACCTCTTACTGCATGACATCTGGACAAAGTCTGGTATATAAGTGGAGGACATAGGGCCAATCACAGGGCCATATTCGATATTTTCCACTCATACACTGTGAAAGTTGCTGGTGTTACAGGATTGTTTGCAACATTTCCTTCCTGACGGATATGAAGTCGCAAACACTAATGTGTGTTTCCATTTACTAATAGCAGTCAACAGAGTATGGCAATGATTTGTCAAGGACAACACCTGTTTGGGGAACACACTAAACATAGTGGCCCAAACCCTGGCCATTATGTGGATAGCCCTACAGTTGAGAGCTATGCAGACACATAACATTGTCAGACTGCAAGCTATGCAGAACTAGCATATACACACAAACCTTTTTAAACTAGCAGTATTCAAAGCATATAACAGTGATACTCACACTCTGTCCCTACATCTGGAACTTGCATAAACCTGTAGTTGGCCTATGTCCACATGTCGTGTTGTAAGAGATATTCTCACCTGCTGTCTGTAACACTGCTGACCACACACAGAAAGGATGTGTTCCTTATAGGTGAGGTAAAGGGACAATGACCACAAGACATACACATTTATAGGAGTGGGTTGCCATGACATTGGCTATTGGAAGAACTACACAGCTGCTCTGCATGCATATAGCAAGTGGGGAAGACCGATTGGTGCATAGGCCATCACCTGGTCATGACCATCACCTACAAAAGCCATGCTCTCACTTAATCAAACCCACTCAATCCCTGTACTACAGAGAGAGAGAGAGAGAGAGAGAGAATGAACAACACAGAGTGAAACAACAACCAGACCAAAACACTTAGGTTTGAATATACAACAAACCCAAAAAAAGGTATGTGAAACATTTAAGCATGTAATTTAATGTATTACTTGGTCTGTACTAATGGGATAGCTGAGTTTGAAAAATGTATATGTGCCAGCAAAACCTGCTATTCTGATGTCCTGCTGTGCAACTGTTATGGCCATAGCATCTGGCTCTGTCTGCAGTGGGAGACATCACAGTCATACCTGTCAACTGCACAAATCTTTGCAGAATGTCCAGATTTTAAAATTAGACTGTTATATCTGTTCCTCTTGACATCTCTACCTATCTGACAAATAGCTGAGGACTGAAGGAATGAAGTAATTACAAACACTTGAGTGTAAGACTATACATCCTTCAGAACAGTCACAGTAATGCAAAATGTATTATGCTAAAAAATTCATAACTCTATAACAGGAATATGTACAATATTGTCCCTATTTATCCCCCCCACCATCATGTTAGGCTTTGTCCACATGTGATGCTCAGGTATACAATTGGGGCAGCAGCCTGTGGCCGGTGAGTATGGGGTTATTTTGTTCATGTTTGCCAATACATCAGTCATGTTAAGGCCATGCTATATGCCCTATACACATTTAACACACCTACATATAATGCATGATGTACATGTTCAGTTTTGTTGGTGTTTACTGCACAGCATCACAGTGGTAGGAGTCCTGCAGTATACCTCACAACCCGTCAGTGCAAGATGTATGGACAGAGACAAGCCAAACTGTGGGACAAATGGCCTACAGTAGGAACATGTATGAAACATAACCCTCATACAGTCGATACAACAGTGTACACGCCCCTATGATGGTGTAAACTGCTCCTGATATATACAATGACAGAGCACAATAACCCATTTCACACCTTTTACAACCCATAATGTGCACCTAACATGTGCAATTAATGTATAAAATAGAATCCTATGTTAGGACAACAAATATGGGGTTTACAAACCTTACAATACACTGGAAGCATACGTGTGCACACACTCCAATTAACATATTGTGGAGGCAGCTTGTGATGTGCTGACAACATTCACTCTTGTGCAGTACACACCTGCCATCAAGTACAGGTCTCTATGTCACATCATGTAATGGTCTGCTCTCCGAGAAGTATGTCCATTACAATTGGCCAGCTGCCTGCAACACAGGCAGCCATGGCTTGCAGACATCTTCCAAGGCATGACATGGATCCCATATCTGAAAGGAAGTAGTCAGGAGTAAGGTAAAATAACATTACCTCACCATTGTATATTCCATGGCAAACAGTGCAGACAGTCATCTAGAGGTGTATTAAATATGGGATGAAAGTGATGTTAACAAGACACAGGTGGCCATCCAATACAGATGACAATACATAGTGCAAACTAGTCAGGAAGGCTACCCAGATACATGCAGCAACACTGAGGCAGGTGCACAAATGTCTAGTAAGTCCTGCCTGTGTATTACCTGTGTCAACAATCACATGGAGTCTGCATAAGTGTGCCCAATGGGTTAGGGTAAGTAGATGGGAGATTTATCCCACAAGAAACATCATCCAGGCCTCCATACAGGTAGTAAAAGCATGACCCCAGATCTTCCAAAGGCATGTGTTGCAATGTGTAATGGTGTCATGTGACCAAGGCTTAAATCTACAGACAGTAGTCCTAAGGTTACGTGTGGTGCACAAGCAGCAGCTCATATCACATCAGGGCCACCCTACCCAACTTTAAGGTTGTTGGTGCCAGTGCACACCTTTACAGTTGCTGTTCATTACCTGAAAGTAGGCCTGTAGACATGGTGGAGTGAATGTGGAACACTGCAAACTAACACTCATGTGTGGGCCACAGTTGTCAGGCACCTGCAATAAGGCTGAGGATGAGGAGGGGTGTCAATTTCAAATACAACAGTGAACTGAAGCATACATCCAAAGCTAGCTAAGAATGGCCGTACCTTAGAAGGTTATGAATTGGCCCACACATAACACACACTCCACAGCAATACTGAAGTCCCTCTGTGACTTCCACGGGCTGTGCACATGAGCTGGCCTTGCAATCCGGCAGAGTTGTGATACCTTTGTAGGGAAGAAGGACCTAATTATGCAAAGGCAAGGATGTGCCATGCTACTGTACCCCTTCCAGGAATAGTGACTGCTGTATTTCAGTTAGCAAGTGCTTGAAGAAACCACTGATTTAATGGTGTGCACAGCTATGCACCCCCGATATGGTAAGCACCTCAGTCAGCATCTCCATGACTGACAGTCATCTGACTCAGGATTGGACTGCATAGGTCATGTGTCTCATATCAGGTGTGTGTAATGTTTTTGACTGCAGTAATGTGGCTGCATTGCATATCATAGAAGAGGCTGCCATGTCAACAGGGGTGTGTACACTCTTGAAATCCACATGAGGCTTGGAAGGTCGTCAGTGTACACAGATGTTATTGCACATGCATTAACTGATGATGATGAGATCTGGGAATCAAATGTCAGTCATTCATTAGTGACATTCATCCTCATATCATCCCAGTCATGTGTCAGACAAACGCATAGGGGTTGGGAAGAACAGAGCAAACATAACTGCTACACATCTAACACATTAAGCAGTGATTTGTATAGTTGTGAGGTATGGTGTACAGTGCATGCTAGTGTGCTGTACAGGTACACAGCATTAATTTGTACATGAGTGCAGTGTGTCCCAGGGGAAGGGGCATCACCTACTAGCATGACTCGTGCATCCCACATATGTATATTGTTTGTAACCAGGATTTAGAATGGCTGCACTGTCAGATATTGAGTGCCATATATCATGCATGTCAATTGTTGGGTACTGAAGTCTGTGTAATATGTTTGTGCCACCTCACCTGCATGTGTATGTGTGTAGAAGTAAACCATAATGCACAGGTCTTAATTTACATTTCTTGTCTGTCCCTCACAGGTGGTGAGGTGGCTCAGGGTTCCTCCTGCAGGCAAACTGATGTTAGTGCCCATACAGACTCTGGCAATGATGATAGGCATAGTGAGGCACAGGCAGGGTTGTCAGGGGCTGAATCTGTGCCATTGGTTGACATCCCACTTTTATCCACCCCCATCCCCGCAAATAGTCACAATGCCCATACATATCCCATCACCAGTGGCCATAGATAAGGGACAGTTGGCAGGTGGTGACATGGGACAGGAAAGTGTGGGGACTAAGGCAAGTGTGTCTGTACACAGCAGCCATAGCCAGATGACCAGCGAGGTACCACACAGGCAGATGTACAGGGGTGCTCATAGGAGGGCTGCTGGCCATCATGCCCCTGGTGTCACCAGGCACATGTTTCAGGCCATCATGAAGGCACAGTCAAATATGGAAAGTTACACCAGAGATAGTCTGAGGCTCCAGAGGGGTACTCTCCCTGGTGTACATGACATTTGTGATCTTGCAGGTGCCCACCGTTATTTCGCAGAGGTCATGGATAGATGGTTGGGTGAGATGGTGGGAATCCTCGACTGTGTGGTGTCTGTGGTAGAGCATGTGGTGGGAGTAGGGCATCAGCCATGCGGATGCAAATCAGCAACACCAACAGGTGGAGCTCTACGTGGACATGTAACAACTCACAGCCACTCCCGTAATGGCAGTAACAGCACCAGCATTGCAGGAGGGGTGCTGTCCACACCACAACACAGCAGGCCATGTGCATGTGGTCCTGGCCAGTCCCAACAGGGATGCGGATCCAGCAGACAATTGTCATCATCAGGGGAGAGTAACATATCTGGGCTTCAACCTGTTAGTGCCCGTGCAACCCCTGACAGGCACAGTTCCCATGTCTGTGGCGGGACATGGTGAACTGTACACCCTGCCATGTACTGTCTGCAGCTGACCAACAAACTCCTGTATAGGGCAGCCACATGGCAGAAATGTGTACATACATGCACACACAAATATCACCAACACAGCTAGGGCACCGCCATACCTACACACTCCACGTCTGCACAGCCCATTAACCCCGAGTACCTTCTCATGGCACCTCTGTGCTTAACACCAAGCATGCCATGAGAAGATACTAATTGCAAGCTGTTACCCCCGTGTGACTTCCACAAGCGTGATAACCTCTATTGCAGATTTGTAGCTGAGCTTAATGTAAAACATACTGAAATCATAACTGAACTTGTATTTTATGTTGTGCAGTTGCGATTCATTGTGTTTTTATATTAATGTAACATTAAACTTTTTCTAGAAAATCAGCTTCCAAAGTAGTTGATAAAGCAAGTGGTGGCAGCCAGTCAGATTCTTGCAATCCAAGCCACCACTTGTGTCACATCTCCACCCCCAACATTATTTTCTTCTGTTTTCCCCAAATAATTAGAAGGTCCTGCAGCAGGTATTTCCTTTCTTTCTGCAAATATTTGGAGATTTTACCTGCTACTGGATTACTCTGTTTTATTTGGAGACTCACCCAGTTGCACAGATCACCAGAGCTACAAGGAGTTTCCTGGTTCAGCTTTGCCAAAGGAGTTCCCAGTTCCCTAACAACCAAGGTAAATACGGACTATATTAGGACATTGAAGTTTCAAAACTTCGAATGTTCTAATATCAACCCCTAGTCAGTGAAAGCTGAAAGCATCGAACATACAGAACAGCGAATTTTGTCCTAGGGAAAAAATTTGCTGTTCCAAAACATACATACAACACAAGCACACCAAACAAACAGCAATACATACACATACACCTAACATCTTACACCTAACCCTACACTAAACTATACACACACCACTAACTACCACTTACCTTAACCCAAACCCTAACCCTAAGGTCCATCACTATCGCACACTCACCTCACCCACGCCCTAACCCTAACTCACCTACCCTGCCCTAACCGTCACATCCACACAATGGCACACTTACCTGACCCACACCCTAACCCTAACTCACCTAACCCGCCCTAACCCTCATGGCCACACAATCACACACATACCTAACCCGCACCCTAACCCTAACTAACCTAACCTGCACTCAATCACACACTTACATGAACCCGACCCGTAACTTTCCACCACAGCACTGAAAATACAGAAACAACAGAAACAGACAACCAAATTCTTTCCCTAGGAAAAAAATTGGTTTTCTGTTGCTTTGATATTTTCAGCTTTCACTGAATAGGGCTTGATATTAGATCATTCAAAGTTTTGAAACTTCGATGTTCTAATATAGACCCGATAAATATGTGCTTTTTCACTTGCAATGTGGCTAGGTGATAGATAGCTAATAGCTAGGTGAATGCAGCTTTTTTTAAACTGACATTAACCCCCGGTGTTTGACTAGAAAGCTGCAATGTCATGACAGAAGGAGGCATGGAATGACAATATGTTGTTGTGGGACTTACTGGGAGTGAGGTGTTAAACTTAGCTGTGGTGTCTATTCGAAGTTGTTAAGGTAAGCTAGTATGTTACAGTTTGGTTAGGATCACACTCGAGAAGTTTATATATTTTCACGTTACCTCCGTTGATGCAGTTTAGTTACTGTATGGTATTCATTGTTGTTAATGTTATTTTTCATCTGCTAACCAGGTATTGGATGGCAGAAATAACTGTTATCAGTACTGTCACATTAATGTGGAGTGAATGTTAAGAACCTTGCTTAATTTTCTTGACAAAACATGTGATACTCTGTTTATTAGAAGATGCCTGACGATGTGTGGTGTAGAAAATCAAATAAACCTGTGTCCCAAGGGTGGATCCTTCAGTTTTCTGTTATTTGTGTTTTGCACCTAAATGTAGGTGCCAAAACTGGTCGCTTTTACAAGTTGGTACAAAGGTAACTTGGCAGTGGCATGTCATTTGTGGGTGTTGGCATCTTGGCTCTACACGACTGCTTTAACAATGTAGGAGTCTTGTAATATGTTGAATTTGCCGCCGAAACTGTAATCTGGTTATGAAAAACTTGTGGGTTATCAAACTGCATCATTACCATGTTTTATCTCTCCACCAAAGAGGTGGTGACGTTAAAAAGGGTCACATGATTCCAATCCAAACAGTTTTTGCTAAACTAGTGTCGAGTTTGATTTTTGACCAGAAAGGAAATCTCTAGTCCCTCTCTGCAATTAATTGACTCATATACCTGTTACTGCAGCTGATGTTAGGATTTGTGTAGCTAGTGGGTGTTGAAATGGTAGTTCACTCTTTGCAGAGAAGCTTTAACCCCATTCTGACATGTACAGTTACACTGCACAAACTGCTTATTTATGCATTTATTTCTTTAAATTCATCGTTGCCCTTTTTACACAGTACGTATTGAGCTGTCACACACACACACACACATATCGGTTAATTTGCAGTGAAAATATGTGCAAAAGCAGTAAAAAGCAGATATGTCAGGCCAATCTGGATAGCACATAAGAAGATGTGGTAAAGCGGAATAAGTGTTTTTTTTTTTCTCTTACTTTTTGCTGATGTACAATGCCCTTTCTCTTTCACCAGTTCTCTGTTCATCCTGGCTGTTTTATTAATTGAAGGGGTCCAGTGTACTCCCCGTGGTACCTGAGCATTATTCATACTGAGCCATAATAATTTTGTCTGTCAGTATGCAGGCTATATCTTGCAGGAAAGATTCTGCCCTGGGTCTTGATTTAAGGTTCCCAGGTAACCTTGGCAGGGACAATAGGAGAAAATCATAGAGTATGCAAATAACAGAAATATTTTTTGTGTATAGTTGGGTTGTTGATAAAACCTGAACTCTTGTTTTCTTGCAAGTATTCATAGCTGAAGAATTATACTGGAATTTCTCACTTGCACAGATGCTGTTTAGTGAGACTATGGTATGGAATGTGACTGTAACTGACAGTATTATAAGGCCAGTATGGTATGAGTTGCTTAAGGTAACAGAAGCTCAGAGGAGAATATGTTTGGTAGTAATGTTAGATAAGAGGTGGGTACCCAAATGGGTTCAGAATTTAGTGGGTTCCACCCAGTGTTTGAAGGGGGGTGTAGATAAGGATATTATCACAGAAGGTAAATGGGTTGTGCAGCCATGTCAAAAGGGGAAAAGTAATGAGCTATATTTGAAAATTGAGCACTCATATGGTATCACTCTAAAAGATCCACTAGAGTTACAATTAACATATTTGAGAGTACCCAACCATCATTTCAGTGTCACACTCACAGTTAAATAGGAGAGGGGTAGCAATACTCTTGAGTAGAGCAGTAAAGTTACAGACAGAAGAGAAAATGGAGACTGGCGTTACATGTTAGTAATTCTAAAAGCTGAGAAAAAGGTAACACTAGTAATTAAATAACATTATTGGTACCCTGTTAAAACCACAACTTTATAATAAATTTTTAAAAATAAAAAACATGCATACTGATATCTTCCTACAGATCTTGCAAAGATTCACTTCAGCCAATCAGAAAAGCTTTATTATTATCACTTAATTAGATACTTCATACATAATTCAATATTTAATTCCCGTGGAGCCTGTGTTTCATAAATTTATACTAAGCTTCTTTTAATAATTTATCAGATACATTTAAATACAAATCTGAATGATTGCATCCATATATAATAAAATAACGTAACAGTTCAAAATCCCCTCCATGTTGCCCTGAAAATGTACTGCCACTGGACTATCTTTATTATTATTTTTAATGCTCTTAATATTCTTTGTAACTTGATTTCAAACTTATTATGGTTAATATCCTGAATAAAAGTTTCTAATTCCTGTTGTGAACCCTTAACAATAAAATACAAGTCTATATGTCACATGTAAAATGACACCTTCTGCTGAAAATAATCGGACAATTGAAAAAAAAAAACTCTCCTTCACATAACCCATAAATATATTTTGCATAAACTGTGACAGATTTTGTCCCATCACTGCTCCTTTTTAATGAAGAAAAAAGTCCTTATTGAAGAAAAAATTGTGTGCCAAATATAGAAGAACTTCATAATAAATACCACAGTGTTCTCTTTCACATGTATAGTAATAAAAAAAATCCCTCTTGCCAACTAACTTTTTTAACCTTATTTAAAAAGTGTGGGGTATCTGTAATACATGAAGGCAGGCTTTTAAGATATGGTTGTAGTAATGCATTCAGTAAACTTTCAACTCTCTCCAATGATCCATTTATCTGTGAAACAGTTGGTCTACCCACATGGCATTGAATACTCTTATGTACTTTAGATATTGTGTCAAACACTAGAATCCTGGGGTTAACTAACAGCAGAGAGTTTGTTACTTTTTTAGACAAGATAATGAACTTAACACAGCAAGATGAACACAGGATACAATAGAGGCAGATGTAGCTTTAGCGCTTTCTTTCACTTTAATTTAAAAAAACGTGAACTTCTTCAGAAACAAAACATGTGCCCTCCCCAACACATGTCTTATAAACCCTTCAACAGGATATGATGTCATGAAGTTTCCATAATAATTACATATATACTTAATACAAACATATAAAAGATGTATAAAAACTCATATATGAAAAAAAAGTATACACATATACACACACATATGTGTGTGTATATACATAAATGCATGTGTATATATATTGCAATATACTATCTTAAAGTTTACAAAATAACTTATTAACATTAAAATATATATGCTAACACTTATCGTAATGTTTTTGAACTTTAAAACATTAATCCATGACTAAATAAACTAATATAAGCTTACTTGTAAAGATAAAAAAAATTAAATACAAGTAATACACATACATCTATACACATCATTGTCACTTATGTTTCTAATCATTCATGTTGTTTTACCTGTAAGTCAAAAAACATTTTATATTAATTACTTCATTTAGCCCTGGATATTGATCTGCCCCTAATAGTAATTGCCAAAGTGCTTCTTTTTGCTCTAGTTTGTTGCAAAAAGAAGCACTTTGGCATGGATTAATGTTTTAAAGTTCAAAAACATTACGATAAGTGTTAGCATTATAGTATTATAGGGCTTTACAATTTCAACAAGCATGTATAATGTTGATTAGATATAGTTCATGATTACATGAATTGACTAAGAGGTTCCAATAGTTTGAATTTTCATCTATACAAATATAAAATTAGTTTAGATTTTCTAAACAATAAGAATATTTTAATGTTAATAAGTTATTTTGTAAACTTTAAGATAGTATATTGCAATATATATACACATGCATTTATGTATATACACACACATATGTGTGTGTATATGTGTATACTTTTTTTCATATATGAGTTTTTATACATCTTTTATATGTTTGTATTAAGTATATATGTAATTATTATGGAAACTTCATGACATCATATCCTGTTGAAGGGTTTATAAGACATGTGTTGGGGAGGGCACATGTTTTGTTTCTGAAGAAGTTCACGTTTTTTTAAATTAAAGTGAAAGAAAGCGCTAAAGCTACATCTGCCTCTATTGTATCCTGTGTTCATCTTGCTGTGTTAAGTTCATTATTTTGAGTTTGCGGCTTGTCCGTTTCGTTTTGTTGTTTTTTTTAGACAAGATTCCATCACCCACTGTTTCACATAATAACTGATGCAATTTGTTTTTAACTTAGCCCAGGAGGTTACCATTTACTCTCAAATATTCTTCATAAATTATAACTGACAACTACAACATTACCCATAGCCGGCTTTAGACACCAGTGAACCCTGCTGTCACTGGGGGCCCCCTGTTACTGGGAGGCCCCCAACCACAGCAAGTTATCTTATCCTGATATTTTGTAACATGGCAGTGACAGGGTGATACGTAGACTGAAAGTGCTTAGGGGGGGCCCCTGACTTGACATTTTCTCGGGGCCCCCAAAATGCTAACACCTGCCCTGATTACCCCCTTTATCAGCTAATTTCATCACTGTATCATTCAAATCCAGCCATTCAGTTTTGTCTAAATTAAATTTCAAAAGTAAAGACATTTTTCAAAATGTTTTTCACATTGTTTAACAATATTATAACAAATATATCATAACTATATTAGGCTGTAAGTGAAAGACAAAAAGAGAAAGAAGATACCCAGACTCCCTTCATGAGGGATGCCAGAAACCACCTGGTCACCAGTCCACAGGACATCAAAGGTAGATAGAAGGGATATTTACAGCAGGTTCTGAATGAAGAAAACCCCACAGAAGCTGCATTGTCCCAGACACAGCCTACAACAAAAGAAGAGGAGGAGCCCACCATAGACGTAAGAACAGCACTAAGGAAAATTAAGTCAGGGAAAGCAGCAGGCTCAGATGAGGTCACAGTAGATATGATAAAGATATTGGGTAAAATGGGAAGAAATGGGTAGTCAAAGCAGTATGCAGAGAAAGATGTATCTCAGATAGCTGGAAAATAAGCATACTAGTGGCAGTGTTCTTGAACAAATGGAGCATTCACAACTGTGACAGTGCAGGGGAAACTTCTGTCATACTGCATGAAAGTTCTGGAGAGGGTGACAAACAAATACAAATAGTAGAAAGTAGGATAGGAGAAAGTAAGGTAGGAGTCTGGATTCAGATCAGGATATGGCACAACCAACCCGATGTATGCAGTGAGACAGGTAGTTGAGAAAATGTTAGAGATGAGGAAAGACTCCAACTAGGCATTCCTGGACTTGGAGAAGCCATATGACAATGTGCTTTTTTTCTTGGCTTTGTCAGTCATTTGTGGAATTTAGGTGGGAGGAAGGGCTCAATATATAAGTGTTATACTATTTTATTGAATTACTCAGGTGTTCTTACTGATGATAATGAGTCTCTGTTACATAACAGCTGCACAAGGTAATATAATGAAAATGTGCAGCAATTATCACCTGTGTCTGAGCATGCATAACTTTGTACATCATTATCACAGTACAGTTACAATATAGCAATGAGTCATTATCACTTTTCAGGCAAAACTCTCAGCAGCTGTCACTGTTATTCACGTAAGTAGAAGTCGTTATCATATTAATGAATGCACAAGCCAGATTTATTTTTATCTCCACTTGGAGTCATTACAATCCATCACTCACACACCAGTTTCTTTCTGTCAGTTGTACAGTTTCAAGAAATGTAATCTATGAGGCAAAATCTGGACATCCTGCAAAAATCAGGACACTTGAGAGTTATTACAGGGGTAGATTTTAATTTTGTTCTTTTTAACTTAAAACATTACTAGAATAACAGGATTTGTCATAGACTGTATGAAGGATATGAATATATATATGTTGTTATTTAGTGCCTTGTGTCCTCTGATTTGCCAGAAAACCACACATTTTTCTGATAAACAGAGCACAACTATGAAGCTAAATCTGGGCAGTTGAGATTTCTGACCTTCTCACACATACTTTTTTACTTATAAGGCAATGACAATATCTAAAACTCATATGTTTTCTTTATTTTAGACTATCCTGCACTGTTGTGGTAAATTATTGCCTCTGCTTTTGAACCGTGAAGCCATTTTGTTGAGTTACTGATTATTGTCTTGTTCTTTTACTATTTATTATATATTTACACCTACTTTTGTGGGTGATATCTGTGAGGCATATTTGAGCTGTTAGAGTACTTGCATATCTATCTGGTGAACTACCCAGGGTGTAAGGTAGCTGTGGAGTCTGCCCCACAGGTTGAGGATAGAATGACAATTGACAACATAAGGAAAAATAAGTTATGTACTTGCCATAATGTTCCATCTGTGTTCTCCTTGTCCTGGGAAGCTATGTGACAAGATCTGATATGCTTGATAAGTGTAATCATGGGCCTGGGAGAAGAAACATTTACAAGTTATCGGTGTCCATTACAGACATAGGTACCAAACCAGGGATGTACTTCTGGTTTCGTATTCAATTGTCCAAGTTGCACTTGAATTGGGTTAGGGAGGAACTCTGCTCTCTCTGTGCTCCCTTGTCAGTTAGCGGCCAAGCCCTTATGCACCAAGGCCAGGAAGGTTTCCCTTCAGAGATTTGTGCCAACTGCTCTTGTGTTGGTGGGTGCATCACGGGGGACATATCCAGTCACCATGGATCTTATGATCCACCTGGATTGCAGTTGGGAACTTGGAGACTCTTCAGCTCAGTCCCATAGTGCTGCTTTCCTAGGTAAGCATGGCCTCGGGGGTGCCACTGTGACGCAATGTTTCCTTCCGGGAAAGGTCACATGCAAAAAGACAAAGCCTAGTTCAGTCTTGGTCTTTTCATGTGTTGTCTTGGTGTAGCTCTCCACTCAGTCTCCCTTTCTTCAAGTGTAGTAAATGTATGTAGGTCAGTGCAAGAGGCTTTATATTAGCCCCCCCCCCCTTAGAGTCCTTATGGCCATTGCTGAAAGGACACATGTAAAGGGGAAAAGGCAGATGTAAGGCAGACTGCTGGCATTGCATGTGATTGGGAGTCATTGCTGCTACCAGCAGTCTGAGTGGGTAGCCAGCATTGGTATGGGGCACTTCAGATGCCCACGATCTGAAGCCCCATGCCTGTCCTTGGCATATTAGTGGAGTGGCAGTCCTTACCCTGCTTTTTCTCTTTACATGTGCCCTTTGTGTGCCCCCTTGTCAGTCATTCTGTGTAATTAGGTGTTTTCAAGGGTGGTAGGTATGTACTTCTGCAGGGTCATCACCACTTATGTACCTTATGAAAAGAATACTGCCCCTGTGGATAGAAGTGAAGATTTGGATGGGCTAACCAGGTAATGCATATGATATACATATATATGTAGTCTTCCAATACATCTCTCAAACATCAGTATCAGTAGTAATCTGTTTGCATTTTCTTTCCTGTGCAGGTTCATCCACATTCTGATACTGACATGGCTTCACAAGCAGGAGAACAAGTCAGAGTGTGGGTATGTGGCTATTACCACATTCACTAGGCTACCAACCATGCCTCTGTAAGTGAAAACAACTACAACCTGAGCTTCCCAACATCTAGTGTGAAGGTATACTGGATTGCAAGAAGAGGTATGCATTGGAGCGGAGTACTACAGTTGTTGGAAGAGAAGTATTCCATCTACCCTGAGCCCGACATTCTTGTGCTGCACATTGGAGGGAATGATGTCATCAGTCACCCACTTGGAAGGCTACTGTTTCAAATCAGAGCAATTTTTGAACACCTGCAGTCATGGTGGCCACATTGTCATTTTGAGTGGTCTGACATAATTTCTCGCCAGATATGGAAAAAGGCAAACAGTCAACGGGCAGCACACAAGGCCAGACATTTACAGAATGGGTTCATGCATCGCTTGATGCACAGGGTTGGTGGATCTATAATCGGCCATGACAGCATCACTGCAGAAGATGTTCGCCTTTTCAGAAGGGATGGCATTCACTTAACCGAGGAAGACATTGCATTGTTCTTGACTGACCTCCACAATGGCTTGAGGAGAGCTCTGCACAATAAATTGGTAACATGCAGCTTGTGAGAAGAATGGATAACATTCATGACTTAGTAGGACCAGTATGGTAAGTAACACTCTATTGTTCTACTTATATGTTAGTAACCATCCTGCATTACTTTTTTTCTTCTGCTTTTATCAGGCATGTGTAGAGTTTAGATTACAGGAAGGGCTTAGTAATACAGAACTTGATCCCATAGGTCCATTGCTGAATGAACACATGTAAAGGGAAAAGGCATAGGTAAGGCAGACTGCTGACACTGAAGGAGGTCATGATACTGTAGTGGTACCAGCTGTCTGAGTGGGTAGCCAGCACAGGTATCAAACAGATCAGATGGCCTCGCATACCACTAAAGTCCCATGCCTGTCCTGGGTTCATTAGTGGAGTTGTTGTCCTTACCTTGCTTTTTCTCCTTAAATGTACCCATTCAACAGTATGTTGGCTATACCAAGAATGTGCATATTTAGAATGATATGTGTCTACATGGTAAAACAACTGAATCTGAATGCTGTACACACTTACATATATCAGTTTGTTTAGGACTCAGGTTATGGAAATTATGATTTTTTTTCATATTTTGGTAAATGACTTTGCTAGGTAGCATGCAATTGTGCCAAGTCATACCTCATTTGGAAGGCAATGTTAGTCACTACAAATGATAAAAGAACTGTATGTATGCTGTACACATGTACAAATATCAGTTTTTAGGAGATAGGTTATGAAAATTATTATATCTGTTCATATTTTAGTGAATGACTTAGCTAAGGAAAGATGTCAACATACTAAGTAATACCTCATTTTCAAGACAGTATTAGTCCTTATAACATGGTAAAAGAAATGTGGTCTTGTGCTGTACACATGTACATACATCACAGTTTAAGGGCTTGTGTTATGGAAATTATGTTTTTTTCATATTTTTGGTAAAACTATGTTCAAGGAAGCATGTCACTGTGCTAAGCAATACCTCATTTTGAAGAGAGTATTAATAGTTCCAATGTGGTAAAAGTACTGTGTCTGTAGGTTATACACATGTACAGATATCAAAGTTTGTTTTGAACTTAGGTTATGGAAATTATGATTTTTTTCATATTTTGGTAAATAACTTTGCAAGGAAGCATGTCAATGTGCTAAGTAATGCCTCATTTTGAAGACAGTATTAATAGTTCCAACATGGTAAAATAACTGTGTCTGTATGTCATACACATGTACAGATATCATAATATGTTTTGGACTTAGGTTATGGAAATTATGATTGTTTTCATATTTCAGGAAATAACTTTGCAAGGGAGCATGTCAATGTGCTAAGTAATGCATCAGTTTGAAGACAGTATTCATAATTCTAACATGGTAAAAGAACTGTGTCTGTATGCTGTACACATGTACAGATATCAAAGTTGTATAGGACTTAAGTTATTGAAATCATGATTTGTTCATATTTTGGTAAATAACTTTGCAAGGGAACATGTTGCTGTGCCAAGTAATACCTCATTTTGAAGACAGTGTTACTCCTTACAACATGGTAAAAAACTGTGTATGTGTACTGTACACATGTACAGATATCACTGTTTAGTCTTGTAGGATTACATTTTACATTTCCAATACTTCTCATTATTATGCTCATATCTTTGCAAAGGAGCATGGTGATGACACAAATGATGCATCATTTTGATGCTGACTTTGAGCCACACAGTGTGTACACTGATATGTAGCCTCTCTCTGTTACAGGTGATGAAATATTATGCTTTATTTATCAATTATAATAAATATTATATTAATCATATTTCTGTGAATATCTCCATAAAGGAGCATCACACAATAATGGTTAAGGTATCATTTTAAAGCTGACATTCATACAAACAAATTAAATGCAAATTGTATGGGTTGTCATGGTATATTGACCAAGATATTGTGCGTTGCTTTTCCAATAAGGTAAAAAATATGTACAATATCAGCATTCCTTGCCAAATATTTAATAAGGAATTTGATACACACTATCAACATTTATACTGTTGGAAAGTACAGTTTCTGCTGAACAACTTTTGTATTTACATTTTTAGTCTATCTTTTATAGTTAAAGAGTTATGAACATTTGTTTTCTGTATGGTATTACAAATGGATTTTCTGAAAATGAGCTCAGGCTGCACTGTTGTTCTTATGGTGGAATTAAGCAGGCAGCTTTTTCTGAGCTGCTCCGGTATGAATGGGTTAATAAAAAAAACCCTAACCCACACATATGATGTCAACCAAACGGCTCAGCCTAGGCCTCTGGCAAACCCACAACACTCCCTGTGCATATGATGATACCTGTGCCACATCCCTGTCATCCATACCATCAATGCAGGGACATGCAAATATGGTTCTGATGCACAGGGTGAATGTACTAAGCTTTCGCAATGTAATGCTGTTTAATGTATTTTCAGCTGGAATAATTAATGCTTACATGTCAGGGTTTGTAGCTGTGCAGCCATGATGCATTATAGCTGTCATTAACACTGACTGATTGTGCTCTCCATAATGTATTCTGTTTGTGTTCTAGGTGTCTATGTGTCACCAGGATGTTGGTCTGCTGTCCTTTTCTACAAGGGGTGTTGCACTGTGGTGACAAATTGTCTGTGTCATATCCTGGGTACAGCTGAACACAAGTGACAGGTCTGTATAACAGTTACTGCATGTGGCACATGGCTGATAGGTCTGAGGGGTGTATACAGGTGAGTGCTTGGTGGCTGATGTAAGCATCTCTTTTACAGTGGGCAATGGTAAGTGTACTGGGTGACACACACCAAATGTTTGTGAATAACACACACACAGACCCTTTGGTGTTGATGCAATACACAGAGAATACTGTTCACATGGATGTACTTCATTTTGCAGTGAACTCATTTTGGCCTATGTAATTCCACGAAGACCAGATTGCCAAAACATCACATCAGTAAATAATCAGTCTGCCAGTTTAATGTCATTGACAATGGTATTGACAGTGTTTATGTTCTCTTTCCCAATGTAGTGCAATCCTGGAGTTGGTAAACATAGGTGTGCTGTTGTGGGTGGCATAGCCCCCAACTTTGGAGGGTGTGGGGGGGTGTAGAACCATACATAGTGTGATTAACAACTACTTAATCTGTTAACATATACTGTACAGAATAACAGCACACTAAGCAGTGGGATATGCACAACAATAACCCCAATATGGGTGGCTGTGCCCACAACAACCACACCCAACTATATATACCAACTCCAATATCACTGTACAGGTGTACAGTGGGGAACTAGTTTTGAGGGAATGAATTTCCACAAGATGATGACTTTGAAATGTTACCTTTTGACAGTTAATTCTCAGACAAATGATCTCCTGGGACATATATCTTCTGCAAAATGAAGTAGATCCCTTGATACACACACACTTATTTGGCAATACTGAGATTAGAACCCCTACCTAGGTACTTATTGCTGCTAATGTGTTTGGCCTTAATTGCACACACCACAGAGTTGTTAGTGTGAGGTGTGTCTTTGGTTTCCTAAGTGAAGAACATCACCAGGCCTTGTACGGTATGGTAATGGGGGATGTACTGGGTATTAATGAACAATAAATCGTATGACATACTGTCATATACACATTGACAAACACATACAGTCATAGACACATTTGACAGACTTGGGTTTAGCAGTGCTAACTATCTTGTCAGTGAGTCCATACTGTTACAGAGTTTTGCACACAGCATATGTATCATTGGGCTGGATAGTGCAATCAGTTACCTGTATGGTTGATGGTGACAGTGGTCCTCATACAGTGGACCTTGGGACATGTACTGGGGGTGCCATGATATAAATACAGTATACCCAGTACCCACTCCCCACATTGGATATTGTACTCACTAAAACCCATGATAATGCTCTGACATACTCACAATCACACATTGACCAGGACTGCAATACAAACCGTTGCCTATCTAATCAGTGCTATTACAGGGATATGCATTTATTTGCACATGCCACAGGGATAGTAGGGTGAAGGTTTGTCATGGGTCTCCTAATGTCAGCAACATTAACATCCCTTATAATGCAGGGCAAGGTTTAGTGTATTTGGAGAATGTGGCCTCAGAATCCTGTCTCCTACAAATATGTATACATACAATTGTACACACAATCACACACACACACACACACACACACACACACACACACACACACACACACACACACACACACACACACACACACACACACAAACACACACACACACACACACACACACACACACACACAGACACACACTCACATTTGCAAGGACTCAAAGGGTAACACAAGGCTATCTACCCATTTGTAGAACAGTGTTATACTGGTAATGCAAGCTCCAGGTAGCCCATAGGGGGAAGAGTGTCACAAGGTACTGTGAATTACAGCTGCAGCCATTTCTAAGTATAGCAATGGGGGTGCAGTGGATGAGAATGCCCTCAGAGGATTTTCATCTACAGGTTTAGAAACACACAGACACTGTTATACTCAATAATCCAAACACACACACACACACACACACACACACACACACACACACACACACACACACACACACACACACACATTTGTCAGTACTGAGGTCTATAGGTGCAGGTGTTCCTAGGTGTGTACCAGGCTAATGTCCATAGAGAGATGAGAAGAGTAGGGCATGTGAGTACACTGGTATCATGCCACCTGACATTTGTCAGCAGGCCATCTATCAACTGATGCCACTTGAGTGATCCCCAGGGTGACAGTTAAATTCAACATCCACGCATTTGGTTTTCTCTTGAAGAAGGTCAGTAAGGTGCTCCAGCTGACATGTATACAACATATATTGCATAATATGGCCAGTGTCTGGGTTAGGGACATGTATCCAAACATGTTCTGTTGACTGGGGTATTCTGGTTGAGGTATCCATGGCATGTGGTGCATACAGAGTGGAGGTTCCTAGCTGTGGCATTCATAAGACAGCTGGGCAAACATGTAAGAGTCAGTCAATCAGAAATTGCCTGTAAGCAGCCAAGAAGAATAACTAACATCTGCACATTTGTACAGAGGACAGACAGAAAGTAGATAGCCAACAGGTTATGCATTAGGATGAATGTTTTGACAGATAGACATCTGAAACTGATAGGTATGCTATTACTATATGACAGCAGTCCTCAATGACATGTCCTAAAAACATAGCAGTCTAGAGTTAATATCAACATAGCAGATCAATATTCAATAAGAGATGCATAAAAACATACAAGTCAAACACCAAGAACATGATAGTCAGTACTCAGAGTCCAGCTTTGCATGAAGGGGTGTATGGTTTCAGTACTACAACCTGTAATCTACTCTTAGTTGGAAAAGCACTGTTAAAAATAGTAATATAATGATACAATACATGCATATGTGACTGCATATAACCTGGAATGCTACCCAAGTATGAAACACATACAAAGAGAAAAGATTGTGCTACTACCCATGTATTCTCAGGTGTCCCATACAGTATACTCACACCCCTTGCTACTGTAATGACAGCACATAGAAGCATATTATGTACATGGAATTAAATACACTAATTAAAGATGTCATTACCCTGCTATTTTATCAGACCGGAATGTGATCACTGATTATCAGGGCTGAGCTATCCTTAGCAGGTGCAAGCATTGCTTAAATGTAAATGCTAAGCAGATTTGTGCACTGGTAAGTGAAGCCTATATGGTGTAAGTGCCATTTTGTTTAACTGTATGTTAGCACTGCTTACCATTATGCAAACCCATGCAAACATGCTTAAAGCTGCTCAAAACTGCCTTAACCACTCTGTATTCAACAGTCCTTGTTCTGCCTAGCAACAAAATAAACATCCCTTATAGGTCTTGAACCCAGGACCATGTACAGTACACTCAAATCAGTTAACCACTAAGCCGTCTGAGCTGTGAAGATGTCTGTTGTTTTTCATATATATCATTCAGTACACATACTGAATAGTAGTGAACAACTGCTTTGACTACTACAATTGCTTAGTACTTGTAAGTGAAAATAGTGTTGAATCAACCATATTCTTATATGTAAATATACACCTATCAGATTTATATGGTGGGATACATCTGAGAAGGTATATAAAACACTCATGTTTATGCATAAAAGGATATAGGTTTATAGGTAGGTACTAGGCTATCGGACCTGGGGCCTATATAAGCTTTCGCCACCCAAGAAAATTATTTTCCTGTGCCCCTGTCATAGGTTCCTAGGTAGGTACTAGGCTAGCGGTTTATACATATATGTGTGTATGTATATATATATATATATATATATATATATATATATATATATATATATATGTATGTATACATATTCATACACAGACACACACACACACACACACACACACACACACACACACACACACACACACATATATATATATATATATATATATATATATAGGTATATATTTCCATCTCTCTCTCTCACTCTATATATATATATATATATATATATATATATATATATATATATATATATATATATATATATACACATACATACATACATACATACATACATACAAATGTTTCAAGCATGAGCATTAAAGCCCTTCTACCTTGCTAATATGCCAAAACACTTGTTCCCATAATAAATGTCCAGGCTGTTCTTAAAAATATCTAAACTAGTACTTGCTTTAATGTAATTACGTAGTCTATTCCAAGCATTAGCTACTCTGTCAGAGAACCAATTAGTACACTTCTCATTCCTATAGAATCTTCTACATAGGTTATCTGATGATTCTCTAGTACTTTTTGATAACCCCAAACATTCCCAGAGGTAGTTGCCCCTAAATGCCCTATATACCTGAATAAGATCTCCTCTTAAATATCTGTAAGAGACACTGTACAAGTTCAGATATGTTAGTCTTTCATAATAACTTAGATTTTCACATCCATGGATGCCCTTAGTATATTTCTGCTGTACTCTTTCCAGTTTATTCATACTTGTTTTCCTGTAGGGTTTCCATATTGTTATTCCATACTCAAGTTTGGGTCTAATGTAACTAACAAACAATGACTGCATTATGTTTGATTTCATAGACTTTATAAATCTTTTTATACAGCCTATAGTTCTATACTTATCATTAGCCAATTGGTTGATATGATTAGAAAAACTCATAGCTGAATCTACCCATATACTCAGGTCCTTAAATAAGTCTACAGTTTCAATCACTGTGTTCACTATTCACCTCTCAGTTTATGTCTCCCAAATCTCATATGCTTAGATTTGGATGTATTTATCAACATATTATTCTCCTGTGCACAAATGGTCAATTTAGTCAAATTATTTTGCAGACATGCCTTATCTGTAACACTTGTAATCAGTTTACCCACTTTCAGGTCATCAGCATATAGACTGTAGAACACCTCAGATGAAAAAGTAAGGCCTGAAAGATACAATCTAAACAAGTAAGGGACTAGTACAGAGCCCTGTGGGACACCTTGACTGTAACCAAGGATTTCACCTGTCCAGTTGGAAAGTGATACTTGCCATGTCCTATTTGTAAGCCATGCAGCTATCCATCGTATCAACAGTACATCAATACATAGTTGTGCTAATTTATTGGTCAGTGTTTTGTGCATGACCCAGTCAAATGCTGAAGTTAAATCTATATAAATCACATCACAGCCCAATTTTTCATTCATAGCTGTTATTATATTGTTAAAGAACATCATGTTACAGGTGCTAATAGAACTATTTTCAACATATGCATGCTGATATATGGTTTCAAGTCCCAACATATCCAGTTCTGACAATAACGTATCCAGTATTACCTTCTCCATTATTTTTCCACAACATGAAAGTAGATTTAAGGGTCTATATGATTTTGAGTTTGTCCTACTCTCCTTTCCCTTAAAGACAAGTTTAATAAGTGCATGTCTCCAATCTTGAGGAGTCTCTCCATATTTATATGACCTAGTGAATAATAAATGTAATGGCAGTGTAAGTTCTTGCTTAAGTGTTCTCAGGTCATTGTTACTTATTCAGTCTCCTCCCTGTGCTTTGTTTGGATCCAGTTTGCACAGTTCTTTTTCAATATAATCTAATTTGATTCCAGTATCTGGGGTTACTTGGATGTTACTAGGACAACTTACCACCCCTTTTGTGGAGCCAAACTGTTTTTCATAAGATTTTGTAAATATATCTATAATCTGTTGAGTCTGAGAATAAATTTTAGAATCTGTGCAGTTTATAAATTTGTGTATCTTTACTCCTTCCATATCTTATGCATCTATAAAAAGGTTTCCTATTATGTTCAATATCTTTATATAACTGTTCTTCAAATTTTTCTTGATCTTGTCTAACACTATGCATAATCTGTTTGTCCAGCTCATTTATTTCAGTTTTCAAAGTTGTAGTTTTACCTCTCTTCCATTTCTTATATTTTTTGTCTCTCACCTTAATCAGGTATCTTGTTCTTATGGAAATATACCCCCCTGATGTTGTGTGCCTAGATCCTGATGTTAACCATTTTTTTGACTTTTTGCACTCAAACAATTTCTCTTTCAAAACTTTCCACATTCCAGCTGCAGTTTTTCCACTGAACACCTCACTCCAGTTAGTTTTATATAGTAACTGTTTTGTTTCTCTATAATCTGTAATTAACCTTCTGTGCATTGGCTTAGATTTTAGTTTGACAGAATTATCTAGCAACAAATTAACCTTTATGACCCCATGATCACTGCACATCAATGGTGGTAAAACCTGACTTGAAGTTACAGTAATTTCTTTGGGAACACAAACAATATCTAGTATATTCCGACCCCTGGTAGTTTTTTTTACAATCTGAAACATTTGCTGTTCCTGAATATACTCTGTGAATAATTTATTTACTAAATTGTTGAATCAATATTATTCCAGTGTGTTTCTGGTAAATTTAAGCCCCCAGCTAATATTATTCTTCCCTCCTGTGTTTCATTAAGAAATGTATGAATTCCTCTAGGTCATCTGCACTTGACGTTGGTGGTCTGTACATCCAACAATTGTTATATGTTCCAGGGTTGTCTTTATTGTCACAGTTACACATTCTATAGTATTGGTGTTATCATTCAACATGTAATAATCCCAAGTCTCATAGCTATTTTTAATCCCTATCATATCACCTCCACCTGATTTTTTTTAGAATGTCTGTTACAGTAAATACATTTATACCCTAACCGATCTGGTTCCCATTCATTATTCTTTAACTATGTTCCACAAACTATAACAACATTGATTGTGTGGGAATACAGCAAATTTTTAATAAAAAAAAACTTTATTATTAACATCCATCAGAGATGCATCAAATGTTTCTATCTGTGAACTGTTACATTTTTGACCTGGCAAAAATCCTGGCTAGTGTTTGTCAGATATTGCAAAATATCTGCTGCAAAAATTCTCTTCCCTGATCTAGACAAATACACACCATCCTGTCTGAACACATACGTGCCCAAAAGAAGGCTTGGATGCTCTACACATTTCCATTTTTAAAACAGGGCATTTTTTCCATGTAGGTGTTTATACAAAAAATCTTTTCATTCACAGTGACCTGTCTATCCTTTCTATAGATGATTTGTGAAAAATATGTCCTAGCACCAGTACAAGCTATACTATCTAGGATGGCTGTCATTTCCCGACTAACAGTCAGAGAATCTTTGTTGGTGACATAATTTGTACCAACATAAATAAAAACAGATCCATACTTCCTTACATTAAGGCATCCAAGGGCTTGTTTTATATCTTCTGTTTTTGCTCCTGGCAAGCATAACACTACTCGATGTTCATTATCATCTCTGCAAATATAAGTATCAATTCCTCTAATAACTGAATCTTCAATTACAAGAATATTTTTGCTGACCATCGCTGATGAATCTTTAGCTTCTAATACAGTCATTTCTGCTCTATCAATTGTTACGAAGGATAAATCTTCATCACTATTAGTCTTATTAATTACACTGCTTTTTTTGCATATTAAATTATCATCCAGTTAGCATTGTAAATCCACAGCTTGAGCCATGTAGTCAACATCTGTCTTTCTCTTCTTTTATCTTACAGTGATGTTCTTCAGTCCTTCTACGTTCAGTTTTGATTTCTTCCTTTTCACCTGCCCCTTGCCTCTTTTTTCTACCTTTTCCATTGTAAAGGTGATGCCTTTTTCTGTAGACTGAGGGGTTTCTGATAGACAGATATCTTTATTCCCTTTCACCAGTGTGTTACATAACAAAGCAGAATCCTTTTTACTACGTATTCTCTTTCCTTTACCGTCATTATTCAGTTTCTTTTTCTTCCTTGTTATTTGTTGAGAACTCTTCCTTTCTTTCTTTTTTTGTTTTCTTCAAAACAAACCAGATCCTCAGATTGCTGAGTACTTGCATCCACAATTCCATAATTCTCAGGGGTCTCATCATGTTTCATAGGAGTTGAATGTTCTTTGCAGAAAATAAATGCATCATTTCCTAAATCTGTTCTATTTGTTCTATGCCTAACATTATTTAGTTCTTCAGTCCAGTCATTAATATATGATACAACAGTTCTCCAAGCCATGCCAATTGCACATGTGCAATCATCATCATTAAGTCGAGATTTGCTTCTAACAATGGTAAGAAAATCATCCAACGTTTGACATGAGGAGCAAAGATCACCAGCGTTATCAGCTGTTACCTTTAAATATGCATAGCATTTATTACACTGTACAAGATACTTGTGCATTAGCAAATCATTAATTGCATACTCATTTAAGGAATCCATATTCAGCTCTAATTGAATAAAATATTGCAAAGGAAACAAATTACACAAAGTCAGTAGTAAAGAATTCAAAGGAATTTAAATCAACTTCTATGAAAAAAAATATACCAGCAATATCCAACTAAATAATACAAAACAATAAAGTTGTTCTGACCATATAAGTTTTACCACCCAGACAGAAGTTGTAATTTCTTTACGTTGCACACTCACTATAACTCGCAGTCGTACCTCCTTTTAACAGTAAAAATAAATAAAACTTCTCTTATCAGTCAACTCCGCAACAAATCACAAACCAAGACAAGATTGTTTTGATATCCTCAGAATTTTCCTCTCTGTAGTCTGTGCAAATTTATAGCTGTCTAGGCCCCTTGTGGTGGCTAGAGCTTGCCTGTCCAAAACCTATCCCTTTCTCACAACCAAAAGTGAAAATAAAGGTAAAATAGCAAAATGTGGATCAAAGTAAAGTTTGTTAATAAGCAGTCTCTTCCTATCTACAAACAGTTAAAAATAGTGATAACTAATGTAATATAAATTCAAAGAAAACTGCTCTTACCAGTGAACTACACAACAAATCACAAACCAAGACATGATTGTTTTGATATATATATAACATATGCCAATGACGTAGTGGAGTCATATCTAAGCACCATAACTCTCAACCTCTAAGTGCAAGGGAACATAATGTATGTATTGCAGTTATAAATGTAGAATGTTGCTACAGTGACAGGGTTTGTGTCAACATACATGTTGTGAAGGAAGGCTCTTCTGAAACTGATATATATGCCATCAGTTACTGACAGACATCATAAGATCATCATAGTGAAGTACCACACAAATCACAGTAATTATCCTGTGGAATTCAGAAGAAATATGAGCAATAAACATGGACAGTCTGAAATACTCTGGTCAGTCAGGAGGTATACACAGAGCACCTTAGTGCAAGAAATGTCGAACAAGCCTGACAAAGGGGATGTTTAAAGCCAAGAAGATCGGGATAGATCAGAAATACTGGACTAGATAAGCTCACACAGTTGATGCATTCACACCCCCCTGTCTGTCCTAACACATATTAACTGGAGGAGCAGAGATCCCAAGCCACATACTTCACACTAGTCAGTGACATACATCTTCACACCAGCCGACTGCTTTGTCAGAAATACACAACACGTATGGTGGCCAGGCAACAGTACATCTGACAAATATCTGGACATAACATCACACTAGGGTAAAAACACTGAGCTGCTAGGCATGTCACCAAGCACTGTCTGTACTGCAGGCAGACTGCCACAACACTAACCCAATTTACCTATGGGGGAATACACATGTAATTGCAAATATAGCACGCACTACAGGCGTGTAACAGCATGAAGTAACAGACACCAGTGTGAAAGTGCATACCCGCAACCACTCTCAACACAGTCACAGTCACATAATGGTAAGCCTAAGTAATAGTACAGTCTATGGCCTGTGTGAACAAAAGTCATCATCATGTTTGCCACTCACACACTAACCCTACATATACTGACCCAATTCACAGTGTAGTCTGATGGCTGACTATGGTATGGGACATGTCTTAGCATGCGTCAGATAGAACAGGACCAAGAACACTGACATCTACCCCAGTCTTTACACATTCCAAATAACATGATCACAATACACTGCTACATAATACAGACACTATGTCAACAATCACCATAAGTACACAGACCTCATTACTGTACAGACTACAACAGAATGTCCAAGTTTTGTCCTCAACTATTAGACCTCCTATATGTTACATGTCTGGCAGTCTGATATACCACTGGCTTGATATCAGGAATTATGTCAGTAAATAATGGTATACTATACATATCTACCTCTTACTGCATGACATATGAGCAAAGGGTGACAGACTTGGGGGACAGAGGCACAAACACAGGGCCAATATTGACATATTGCAGTTATAAACTGAGAACATTGCTGGTGTAACAGGGTTTGTTGTGACATATCTCTTTTGAGGGATATGAAGTCAGTAACACACATGAATGTTACCATTTACTGAGTACAGTAATCAGAATATGCTACTGCATTTATAAAGACAGAAAACGTGTGAGTAACACACCAAATCTAAGACTCCAAACTCTGGCCAGTCTGCAGATAGCCCTACAGGTGAAAGTTTTCTCAACCACATACCACTGTCATGCCAGGCTTTAAATCATGCAGAACAGCCATATCCACACAAAACCTGTTAAACCAACATTACTTCAAATGTAGAACAGCAATACTGACATTCTGTACCCATGTCTGGAACATCCCCTTCCAGTTTGTTGGCCTGTCTCCACAGTGTTTGTTGTAACAGGTATTTCCAACTACCCTCTGTGATGCTGTTTGTCACACACCCACATGAAGTCCTGCTCACAGTGAAGGAGAAGGGCTAACACCCATTTGCAGTACTTACTTATAGGAGTGTGTTTACATGCAATTGCCTATAGGAATGATACCACAGGTGTTCCACATGCAACTTGCAAGTGGAGGACTCCAATTCGTGCACAGGCCATCGGTTGATCATGAGCATTACCTACCAAAGTCAAGCTGCTGCCTATGCAAAACAGATGCATTTTTCCACATCTATCAGAGACAGAGGGGGAGAGAGAGAGAGAGAGATAGAGAGAGAGAGAGAGATAGAGAGGGTGAGAGATAGAGAGAGAGATAGAGAGAGAGAGAGAGAAAGGAAGAGAGAAAGAGTCAAGCATGTTTCTGTATGATCCATGGGTGGAGAGAGGTCTCTGGGTATTATAATGGTTGCCTATATTTAAATATATGGCTGTGGATTGTCTACAACAACTTCTATGATGTTTGACAACAGTTAGCCTTGTAATGTGACATTGGGATATATGGGTCCTCAATATGAAAAAGTAGAAAAACCCACCCTACAATGGATCCTTTTATTTACACAATCCCACCAACATTCCCCAGGATACTGATGACACACACACACACACACACACACACACACACACACACACACACACACACACACACACACACACACACACACATTACACACACACATGTTACACACATGCACACTACACACACACACACACACACACACACACACACTTGCCAGTACTGAGTTTTAAACCCCTACCTAGCTATGTATTGGTACGGTAGAGTCACACAGTTATCATGAGCACCATGGAGCTTATATGCTGGAGAACTGTCCAAAGGTATCTTTGAAGGTGAGTGACATCAGCTGCAGAGCTAAAGGAGGGGTAAGGGAAATGAAGTAAGTGTGAATGACCACAAAATCAGGTGTCAACAAAGACTCATACACACATTATCACAGTTGCCAGGACCAGGATTAGAACTCCTACCTAACTAGTTTGCTACACTATTGTATTATGAAGTCATCAAAAGCACCTCGGAGCTTATATTTCGGAAAACTGTCCAAAGGTATCTTTAAAGGTGAGTGACATCAGCTGCAGAGCTAAAGGATAGGTAAGGGAAGTGTAGTAAGTATGAATGACCACAAAATTAAGTGTCAACACAGACAGGCATACTCTCACACATTATCATAGTTGCAAGGACCAGGACTAGAACTCCTATCTAATTAGTTTGCTACACTATGGTATTACACAGTTATCACAAGCGCCACAGAGCTTACATGCTGGAGAGCTGTCCAAAGGTATCTTTGAAGGTGAGTGACATCAGCTGTAGAGCTAAATGAGGGGTAAGGGAAGTGTAGTAAGTGTGAATGACCACAAGATCAAGTGCCAACAAAGACACACACACTCTCACACACATTATCACAGTTGCCAGGACCAGGATTAGAACTCCTACCTAACTAGTTTGCTAGACTACAGTATTACGCAGTTATCATGAGCACCCTGGAGCTTATAGGGCTGAGACTTGGCCAAAAGGTTATTTTAAGGTGACTGACATCAGCAGATGTGCTAAAGTAGGGGAATGGCAGGTGTAGTGAGTGACCTCAAAATCATTCACCTCCACACACACACACTCACACACACACACGCACACACGCACACACACACACACACACACACACACACACACACACACACACACACACACACACACACACACACAAAATATCACAGTTGCCATATCTGGTATTAGTACTCCTACCTAACTTGTTTGCTACACTAAAGTATTATGCAGTTATTGTAAGTGCCACTGAGCTTATAGGGTTGAGACTTGGCCAAAGGGTTATTTCAAGGTGACTGACATCAGCAGGAGTACTAACATGGGCAATGGGAAGGGCAGTGTGTGTATATGGGCCATAAATCATTCCTCTGGAAACACACACACACACACACACACACACACACACACACACACACACACACACACACTCAGTCATGCACAACTTTACATTTGACAGGACTGAGTATACAAATGCTACATGAATATTGATTTTTACTATTGTGTTACACAGTTATCACAAGCACCACAAACACTATAGGGCTGAGGGCTACCAAAAGGAATGTCTACAGTGATTGACATCAGCACATCATGTGATATCGGCCAATTGGATGTGTAGTGGGTGGGACAGGCCTCATAATGGAATTGTATCTGTCAGTGTTTCTTTCTTCCTCACATCTCTGTGTGTATCTGTTTGATATATTATAGTGTGGTGGCCTTGGATATGTGTGAGTATTCCTATCCAATGTGTGTGTGAATCATAAATGGTGTACAATTTAGTGTGTGTGCACAGACATCTGCAAATGATAGATATGTATAATCCACTGTGTTGTCAGACATAGGCTTCATTTCTCTAAGTGTGGGACTATGCCCAGTATGACCTTCTGTATTGAGTGTGTGAATCCATTCAAGTTAGGGCTGTGCTCCAGTCCAGGGTTTGGTGTTCTCAACCTACAGATAACAACCTGTTTCTGCAGGATATCTGTAGATAGGTTGACAATATGGAGTCACAATGGGCGACATATAGGGGGATACTGTAACTATTGCTGTCTGTGCTGCTTGTGTTACATGGTTGGTGTTAGCAGAGGTATTCAGACATATGTACTGTTTTACACTGTGATGTATTATGTTATCAACTACTGACAGATATAATTATTTGCTCAAAGTTATTTACTGGGAAATACAAGATGAATGAAGCTGAGTGGAGTATTGTGGTCCGCAGCCTACACATTCTTGCACACTCCTGCCATTCTGGAGGGGTAGCTACAGACACTTCCTGATGGGTCTGTGTAAATGGTCCGGCACCTTGGTAGTATGATGGTTGAGGATCCCCTTCTTGTACATACATTGACTTAACAGAATGGCCATATCCTGCTGTTACCATACCTCTCAACTGTACAGATTCGCCCAGGTTACCCAGAGGCAGGGCTTATATATCTGGTCAGTTTCCCTTCAGATTGTGGTTTATGAGCAGGTATGCATCCTCACATTACTGGGTTTTCAGGCAGGGGTAGTATGGGCACACATCATAGTTTCAGACTTCACACACTCCATGGCATCCATGCATCTACATCCCCCACTCTGTTATTCTATCCTTATCCTAACATTTTGTGAGCAATATTTTGGAAGTATTCCTATAGATGACCCTTCATCCCAGCAGTATTTATGGATTGGTCCACAATTCATGCAGTACGACATGGGGGCATGCTACTGGGATTTGTCAACATGGCCTTGCATTTGTGTTCTGTTGACTGTGTTAGTTTTTATTTGGTACCCCATGAGATACCATACATTGGCACTAAGGGTGAGGCACAGGTCTTTGACAGAGGACTGTAGGCCATTTGGTAGTGATGCAGGCCATCTGTAGCAGGTCAGTGCATTCTGTCACTCCTACATTCCCAGGCTGTGAGCCAGTGGATTCCCCTGGGGTGACAGGGTAAGTGTGCAAGGTGCTAATTCAATAGTTTCTGTACATATTGACCCATTGGTCTGGATGCAGGCAGGGTGCTGCTCACAGCTAGGGACACACCTGCATAGGACAGCTCTTCAGCATGCTGCATTCTGTGGGCATTCCCATACAGAAGTGGGGTTATACTGTACTCATTCCCAACAGCAAGGATATGACCTGTGATAAATCTGTGGCTGATGGTGGGGTGAGCTGAGTGCATGTGTGATAGGGAAGCTACTTGCAGCTGACTCACAGATATACCTGGGACAGTCCCCTTATGCTGCCTTGTGCAGGGACATTGGCAGTCTCTCATTACTTCATAATTGTGCCATTTGTGGTCTGCCAGTGATTGTCCAGACTACATCAGTATTCCATACTACACAGACAACTAATGTGTTGCTAACCTGTATGCACAATTCCAAAGTTGCATGCAGCTGACAGTTACATTTTATGCACTCTGTCTAGGGTACTTCCACCTGTGTGCTGTGTGTATGTATGGACCCACATTCATGGCATGTCCATCTTTCAGACGGTGACAGATATTGACATCTGGACAGTGAGCATGGATGACTGCTGACATGGGTATTGCTGAGAAGCATTGTGGTTGGCACTGCAGTTGTGGACATGGCCCTGTCATCCACAGTACTTCCCATAGGCCACCAAGACACAACCCTTTATAACTACCTGCTGACCACTTCCACACAATATTTAACACATGATAACCTAACCCATTGACCCCTGCATATTGTACACATGCAACAATCTATCCTGTAGATAGGGCCAGCTTGGGTAATCTGTGCTCCACTGTTATTACACCTCACACTTACATGTTACTGCATTTCTACATAGGATTGTGGGGGGAACACCTGACGACTTTAAACATTTGCTATGACTGTACGGGTATTTCAGGTACTCTGTTGGCTTCCATTTCTTTTTGTTGTCTGACCTATCATGCAGACTAGATGCATATCAGTAGAGTACAGATCTCAGGTTTCATTGACCTACATTTCAGTTTCAGGCTTCTTACCCTTCAAAACTGACATACAGCTGTCAGAGTTGTTGTAGTATGTCTGTGTAGGTCTGGAGGGGGGGGGGCTGTTAACCATTGCTATCAATTGGAGGCCTTAGCCCAGCCTTTCTTTATGGTCATCTACACCTGTCCTGCTGGATGAGGCTATTAGTGCATATGTGAGCCTCACTGACATGCATGTGTGTGTCCTATGAACACACATTTGGGCCACCACATGTACTGCAGTGAGATTTGTCACATTGTCTAGTACTGCCTAGTATTTTTACAGCAGTATTTGTTATGGATTTCATGCTGCCCATATAGGTGTCCACTATCTGCTGCCATCCCATTCAGACACCCAGTTCCCTTGCATGCTCACGTCCATGCCATAGATACAACTATCAGAACATAATACTCCATTCAGCAATTGATAGGAATAATGACTTACCTTGTGGCTGTGCCAGTATTGAGGACGGTGCTGGAGGCTGATTATGTCAGATGCACATCATACACTCCCTCTACATGGTAAAGCACAGGTAGTGGCATGTTTGTCATCCCTTTTACTGTATGTGGAAGTCAGAGAGAGGTGTCATTCCTTGGGTCCCTACCATGTCAGTGTATGTGCTATGCATTGTCTCTTTGCCAAGGCCTAGGCATACAGGGCACACTTCCTTCTGCCTACTTGGGCAGGCTCAGGTAGTTCCTCCTCTAAGTCCCTCTGTGCCTGTGATGGCCTTGGCAATGGTGGGTGGCTGTGTGGCCTTGCCCCATGCTGTTCCTGCTGCATCTGTTTCCGCAGGATCATATTATGTAACATGGCACATACATTGAACATTTGTGTACATGTAGCTGGAGAGTACTGCAAGACTCCACCAGATATGTCCAGGCAGTGGAACAGTGTAAAGCCAGCATCCCCCACTAGGTGGCCATATGAGATGTCCCCACTGGCAAATGCCTGGTGCAGCTGTGTCATATGCCAGATGTGGTAGTTGTGATAGCTTCCAGGACTACCAGCACACCGATTCAGGATAATGCCCTGGGCATCACACACAACCTGGCAGTTGATGGAGGGGAAGCCCTTGCAGTTTATGTAGACCCTACCCCACACACCAGGTGGTGCTTTGATGTGTATGTGCGTGCAGTCTATAGCATTCACTACCTCAGGATATTCTGTTATTTGGTGGAAGAGATGCATATTGCTGGTCAACACCTCATGGGTGTTGAGGAAATATTTGTGCTCACTGGCATGTGCTGACATGGCATTCAGGAACTGGTGGAGTACCCTGGATGATGATGCCTGTGAGATCCCCATGATATCCCCAGTTGCCCTTTGGAAGGTACCTGTGGTTAGTATTCTTAAGCCTACACATACCTTGGTATCCACTGGGATGGGTTCCCCTCTGCTGGTTCTGTGTGTGAGACGTGGCCGTCACAGCTCAACAATTTGCTGTAGAATGTCCCTGTTCACCCTATAGTGCTCTACTATCTTCAGCTCATGTAGCCCCTGGTAGGTTATCCTGGGTCTGTACACTCTCCTCCTTCTCCTCACTGTGGGTTGAACATCAGCATTCACATCCTCACCACCCTCAGCCTCTTGCACATATTGATGTATGAGAGCAAAAGCAGCCCCTAACATTTTTAGTTTTGCCAGGTAAAATTTCCTCCATCTGTGTATACTGGTGGTGTAGAATTTGTGGGAAAAAACAGACTGGAAGGTGTTTGCATAGCTTAGAGTAGTGTGCTAGGCTGTTCCATGTGTAATGGGCTGATTCTGATGCATTTCACCTACCAGATATGCTAGTTCACCTTGATTGTCTTCCTACTGCTGTTTTCCCTTCCCATTGCCTTCCCATTTAAGCCCCGAGGTGTGGCATGCATACCCAGTGCTCAGATGTGAACAGAGCTGACATTTCCTGTGTTTTTTTTTTTTTTTTTAAACCTGGTGCGCAGCATGCACACCTGTTTAAACAATGTAAACACTGCTAGGCAGCCTCAGACACACACCCTTCCTTATCTGTGCTTGGCTAAGGGCAAACAAGGGCCACAGAGCTCCAATAAGCTTACAGCATGCATGACACTCCCCCTTATGAGGTCATCCACCTCTTATACTTATACAATGGTGTTGCTGCACCTACATGGTTGGGTGCAAGCTAGCACTGAGAGGAAATCTGTGATTCAGTATCAGTCCCCTCATTTGCATAAAACAGAATGCTAATTAATAGTTACCACACTCACACTCAGCCTTTCCCCTTAGCAACCACTATTCTCTGGTATTGTTGTCTTATGCATGCCAGGGACTATTATGGCAAAATGCTGATTTGGGTTTAAAAGCTTATTTTCAACTTTTTTCTTATTTTCGGGCTGACCCTGTGTGCGCACCACTGCCCTACGCTTAAATGACCGAAATCGGCCAAAATAAAATAAAAGTTATTTTTTATAATTTTGCAACTATTTCTCATGCCAATAGCTATATATTTGGCCATTGGCATGCCTACTGCATTGAATACATGTTTTCTTTAGAGCTATCATACCTCCATTTTGTAATTTGCAGAAATGTATTCGGTTAGTAACCAAATACATTTCTGCAGGTTACACTATTCCTGCCTGCTTCCTGGATTGTTAATTCACCTCATTTGCATGTTTTTTACCAGCAAAAGAGGTAATTAGCATATAGCAATGGTGTCCATGCAGGAATAGTGTAGGACCACTTGTGCACATCCTGGGAGCTCGTTCCTGGATCACTCATTGGCCATATTGCGTGCAGCAGCTCTTGCACTATTCCTACACTCCATGCAGAGCTTGCTGAATCCAAGGGATTATGTAGAGGGTTTTTTTTACTTCTACTGAGATATTAGTTCCAATAAATTAAATTATTTTCCTTTAAAACCATCTTTTCACCAACATTATAAGCTTCAGTACAATTATTGGTAATGGCTATTGGAAAGATAATAAATTACCTATCCTTGAGATTAGTATTAGCATAAATATGTTTTTTTAAGTGTGTAAAATGCTATTAATAAATTTAAAATTAATAGTCTTGTTAAAAAAGTTCAAGAACATTTTTAGAAACCAAATTAAATTCTTATTTAAATTATAATTACATGAAGAAATATGTTTAGAATGAGCTAAAATTTACTTTCATGTATCAATTTCCATTTAGCTGAATATGATGAATAAGATGAATAAGATTGAATATCTGTGAATCCTATACTTCTTTCATTCCAGCTTCTTTTATGATTATCCAGGGAAATTCTAGGTTTGTTTATGTGCCAAAAAAAACTCTGAAGCAAGGAATTTATTTATTTATTTTTATATATTTCTAGAAGGCATTGTAGCAAGAGATTGGTTGATGTATAGCATTTTTTGAAGAATTATTATTTTAATCAGTGTAAGTTTCTCTTCCATTATGAAGAAGTATCTTTTCCATTTATTTATTAAATTAGAAATATTTTTAGCATTATATTATAATTAATCTGAATTGTTTTCTTAAATTCTGATGTTAAAAGGATACCTACATATTTAATTTGTGCATTATTCCAACTGAATTCATTATTATATGTTATTTTTTTTTATTTATATATTTATTTGCTAAAAGCACATTAGACTTACTCTGATTCATACTCAATCCAGACATTTCTTCAAATCTTTTTAAACAATCAATTACACAAGGTAGTGATTTATCAATATTTTCTATAGTCAATAAAATGTCATCAGCAAAAAATAGTTGAATCTTAAAAGTAAGCTTGTTTGATACATCAAAACCAATTATTTTTCTATTTGATGTAATGTAATTTACAAATGTCCCATAACAGGGGCAAATAGTAATGGCAATAAAGGATTTCCTTGTTTAGTTCCCTTATAAAGTTTAAATGAATCTGACATTATTATTAATAATATAATTGGGCATTAATTTATCAAATTCAAGAATAATTCCATCATTGCCTGAAGTTTTATTAGATTTTAATTTTTTAACTTGGTCTTTTATTTCAGCAGTATATATTGATCTATCACATCTAGAAGTTTAATCTCTAGTTATTTTGTTATTTATGTTCTCTTTTTAAGAATGTAGATACAATATTAACATTTATTCCATCATTTGTTGTAGAATTACTATTATAATTGTTTTTGAAGCTGTTAATTATTTATTTATGTATTTAACATTTGTTTACCAGAATAATCTGACTGGACAACTGGTGTCTGTTTTCAGTGGAGCCTGGGGAGAAAAGCTCCAGACATTACAGAAAATAAAGAAATGGCAACAATTAGTTACAAAAGTATAATAGAATATAAACATGCACATTTAGTTACAAGTAGATTAGTTGAGATGGTTCAAAGTGAGAGATTATAGTAGCAGATTAGGAAACATATTATACATAGTAGATGAGATATATACAGTAATCATTATATTATGTATGTCAGAAACCTTCCTATGGCTATTACCTTCTTGTACAATAATTTCTCATATATGGTAAGCTTTACTCATTCTCTTTGTCCTTTTTGCTAATTTGTGTAGATTAGTAGGATTTAGAGTGTAAGACTGAAGTTTCAGGTTCTCCAAACTAATAGTATTTCACTATATTTTGAATTGAGAAATTTTATTTCATCTTTCATATTCTTTTTACTTTTCTGCTCTTCCTTTTTAAGCTATTAATTTTGGTTTACAGATATAATAGGTCTCTATCCCATTATTTCCTTTTGTTAATATACCAGCTTTTAATTCTGCAATTTAAATAAGATTTTAGAGAGTCCCATATTATAGTAGTGGTGATGTTTCCATTATTATTTGTTTCAATACAATTTTTTTAAACTCATTTAAAAACATTCTTTAAAGCCTTTCATTTTTTGTTAAGTATGCTGGATATCTGTTACACTGAATTGAGATTCTAGGTCTAACTGAATGTGTAAAAGTAATTGCATTATGATCTGAAGGGCAAGATGTGATGATGATTTTGTCAATACTAGATAGAAGACTATTAGATTTCATCTATACTAGACTGGGTACAAAATCTGTATGAATAATGAGTGAAGTTTAAGGGGTAGTCTTAAATCATTTACTTATTTAATGTGCATACAGTCAATAAATTTAGTTGGAGATTTAGCATAGGATGTTATTCTAATCTTGCTATTGGAAGTAGTATCTGTTTTGGTGGGAGAATATGCAATTAAAGTTGCCAGCTAGAATGAGGTGTCCTTTCATGTATATCACTATAGTTTCTAAATGTTTATTTGCCATTTTAACACCAATTCCTGGACTCCAGTAAGAGTTCATTAAAGTATAAAATCCATTATTCAGTTCAACTATAATAATACATGGCATACCATTAGCATCTGTAAAAGAGTCAATTATCTTACATAGTCCAATAGCATTTTTCCACAAAATAGCAGCACCTCTTATTTTTATTGAAATTTAAGCAACTAGAAATTGTACACTATTTTGTATTTATTCTTTCAATATCTTCTTCTTCAACACAATGAGTTTCCTGTAAAAAACTACCTGAGTGTTATGTAATTTTAAAAAATTAATAAGGCCACCCCTTTTTAGATTACTGTTCAAACCATTTATATGAAGTGATAGACATTGTATAAATGACATCTATATTTAAATTAGTGTTTGTAAGTATGGATTGTGAGTTAGAATATTGAATATTGGCTTCTTTTATATGTACACCACCTGTAATATTAGAAACTATATAACATAGTATACTTATGGACATAAACAATTAAATCTTAAACTAATTAATGAAATTAAAACATTGAAACCTAACCTGGAATATAATACTCCTAGCTTGATGGAAAAAACATTCAAACTCTCCCCCCAGTTCAGTTTTAACAGATTGATGTAATCTTGTCTGCTACTCCTTATTAAAACCCAAGAACTTATAGAAAGAATTATAAATACTTTAAATGAGTCTTATTTCTTGTTTCACTGTTTATTTGATCATATCATAACCTAGATTCCATTTTAATGTGCTTTATCAGACATATTTTAATTCTCTCAACCTTATATTTCAAAAGTCATTTTCTCACAACTCTTCCATCTTTTAACCATAACTGTCTCCTCCCTTTCTCCCTTTATTGAATTATATATTTACATTTTCATATTTAACTCTAATAACACCATTGTCTTATTATCCATTCTAGCCTTTTCTTTATGTTGACTTTACTTACCTTTATTTAGTGTATCTTTTGGTTAACTCATGTTTTCTGAAATAATATTAAAAGTTATATAAAAGATATAATCAAATTAAATGTGTAACTAGATTAACTCAATATAGAAAATTAACTATAGATACTGTATATTTATTTATTTAGTTAGTTAGTTATTTGACACATTTATTTACCGGGATGTACCATCTGGGTTACATAACCTGCTCTCAGCAGAGGCCCAGGTCGAAAAGCTCCTCATTTATGACTTGGGTACAAATTTGTATATATGAAACAGCACAATATGGAAATTAGTGAAACAAGCACTTACTGTTACTTATATAATACTAAAACGTAACATAGTGGACATTTAGAGTTTACATACATAAACATGTCATACTAACATTTGTAGCTTACATACATTCACAGCTAGATAATTGGCATGTCAATGTTAATAGTATTTGCTTAGACTGTACTTGCTTATTAAGAAACAGATTGGAGTCAGTCAATCTGAATGCTTAGACCAAGGTGTATAAGAATGAAAGCGCTTACTAGAACGGTTCAAGTCTGTTTTTGAGGATCGCTTGCAGTGTTTTTTTTTTTTTGTTTTGTTTTGTTTTTTGGTTCATAGTAGATATATCCATCCTGAATTTATAAATAAATATTTTAACCTTCTGATTACTTGGATCATTAACTAGAATGCTTAGTATTATAAATAAATGGCGGTATACTAAAAGTGTTACAAAAACTGATTATTAATTGATGTATAATGAGTTTGTTTACAATAAAATAGAAGATTAACTTCTTATGATTGCACTTCATAATAATTCTATATTAACATATTTAAATATCAAGATTAAGTATTGGTTATGTACACAAACAGTATCTTAAAAAGTAACCAGATTACAGCCAGCTTTATGCAATGACTAGCTAGAAAAAAATTTTAAAGAATCTACTATAAAACACATTTCCTTTAACATAGATCTAAAATAAAAATTTAAACTTAGAATAATTTAACTGGATGAAACCTGTGTATGTCATAAATTTAATAAAGGTTCAAAGGATCATGCATATGGAGAGGAGAGGTATTGTGCATTCTTGACCTTTGATCTATGTTTGATTAGATTTTACATTATTATATTAAAGCATTTAACAAGTTCAAAAAGATAAGCTCAGTTATCAATCCTTTTAACTTAATCATAACAGCACCTAAACCTCATTAAAAAAGCTATAGTCACAACTGAAGGATAAGCCCACAAAGACTTATAGCAATCAGCTTGTTATCACCTGTAACAATTTAGATGGGAGCCACAACTCCCCAAGCTCCCATTTTCTCATCTAATATGTTGAATGCTATAAATAAACTTTAGTATAATCAGAGCTCTTACCAGTTTCAGTTGTCATATATCATATCTAAGTTATAATATAGCATGGTTCACTAATAATCACACTCTACAATAATTATGTCAAATGTTAGCTATATTTTCAAGTCTAAAATTAAAAGTGTGAAAGGTAGTTATATAGCAAGTAAACAGACATCAACTGTCCTCATCAAATATGCTACCAATGTTGCAAGTCTAACAGATTTAAGTTAGACTGTAAAGTCAGTGCCATATTAAACACTAACCTGAAATAAGAATCATCTTCCAATAAACTAAACTAGAAATAAAGCAGAATATTGACTTTTCACCTACAAGGACCATGTTAGCTACCATGGTTTTACTTTATTTATCTGGACATTACTGCTAAGATTTTCTCACTTTGAATTAGTCACATTATTAGACTTGTTTTAGACAATGTAATTGACTGGAATTCAATGTGACTAAGTACCTAAAAGGATTATAAATTAGGCATCAATGAACACAATGGGTAAGCAAATAAACAGCAAGTTTTTTGGTTTCTGTCCTCACTAAACTATAGAAACTTAGTAACCCTTACAGTGTCCTCCTTCATTGAGAGTAAAAGCTGGATGGTTGAGGTACTGGCGACTTGACACTATCTGCTATTTTGATTGCTATCTACTACATCATTAAATCACCCTCCTCATGCTAAAACATGATATACAGTGGTTTTCATTTTTCCATCATGGTCTTTTTATAATGACATTATTACAATGTCTCCTGGCTACTAACAGAAGACATCTCCATAACCATTCTTCATAGAGATTGAGAGAGAGATGACAGGGGTCCAAATAGAGAGATGATAGGGGTCTGAATAGAGAGAGATGATATGGGGTCTGAATGGAGAAATGATAGGGGTCCCAAAGAAGACATGATTGGGATCTGAATGGAGACATGATAAATCAGCAAGAATGGTATTTCTGGAATTAAAGTCATCCTTAAGTCTTGGTGAGTACCTTCATGAAGTGCACCCTTTTTTCCCAAAATCTCACCTAGATGACATTGATATGTAGACTGTATTTTATATAGCATATATCAAAGATAAAAGTAGGCTAAAAATAAAAAAAGATAGCTGGGTGCACAACACGCAGTATAAAAAAGTGCCCAATCCTGTTAGGTGTACTGGTGCAAGGAATGGAAAAAAATGACAGTGTAGAATCCTGAATAAATGGAAACATTCATACAATGGACCTATGCCAGACTCAGGGGGGATAGCCCCCATGTTGTAGAAGGAAGTAGTAGTTTACCAAAATCAAAAAAACTGAGCCATAATGATGACAGAGTAGACTATTGAGGATAAGAAAGAAATTATATATTGTCACTGTTATACAAGAAGCACAGAATTTCCAGATAGAAGATATACAGAACGATTAAGAGGAAAATTAGAGGAAAGAAAAATACTTGGAGAAGAAAAACTGTCAAAAGCTTCAAATACAAATGTGTGTTCATTAATACAACAACTTTATGAAAAACATTATGCAGCTCAAGAAACCTTGAATTGTTTGGAAAAAGAAGTGACTCGGGAAGTGTAAAAATATAAAGAAGAAAATCTAGAGATTTTTGAAAGGTATAAAAAATGGGCATGGGAAAGAAACAGAGCTCAGATATGGTGCAATGTTTATGCAAAGGAGAAAGCAAATTAATCAATACAAAAAAAAGATATTTGAAGAGAAACACAGGCATCCACATATGGAAAATTTCACAATACAAAAATAAGATCACAAAGAGGGAGCATAGAACAGAAGATTAGTAAAGTAGAAGGTAAAAATAGAAAATGAAGTTATGGAATACCTTTAAAATGAAGGATTTAGTGTAGAAAGTCTAAAACAGGTGATATCACAGCATGATGGAACAATGAATCCTTCAAGTTAGGAGAAACAGGAGGAGCAGGAGACATCTGAATAAGAAATATGGACATGGGAGAGAAAAAGAAATTTAATATGGTACAATATTTATGCAAAGGTCAAATGTTAGTTATATTTTCAAATCTAAAATTAAAAGTGTGAAAGGTAGTTATATAGCAAGTAAAGAGACATCAACTGTCCTCATCAAATCTACTACCAATGTAACGAGTCTACCAGATTTGTTAGAGTATAAATTCAGTGCTATATTAAACACTAAGCTGAAATGAGAATCATCTTTTATAAAACTTAACAAATACTAAAGCAGAATATTGACAATTGACCTACAAGGTCCATGTTAGCTACCATGGTTTTACTTTATCTAGACATTACTGCTAAGATTTTCTCACTTTGAATTAGTCACATTATTAGTATTGCTTTAGACAATGTAACTGACTGGAATTCAAGGTGACTAAGTGCTTAAAAGGATTATAAGTTAAGCATCAATGAACACAATGGGTAAGCAAATAAACAGCAAGTTTTTGGTCTCTGTCCTCACTAAACTATAGAAACTTAGTAACCCTTACAGCGTCCATCTTCATTGAGAGTAAAAGGTGGATGATTGAGACACTGGCAACTTGACACTATCAGCTATTTTGATTACTATCTACTACATCATTAAATCACCCTACTCATGCTAACACGTGATATACAGCGGTTTCCATTTTTCCACCATGGTCTTTTTATAATGACATTTCTACAATATCCCCTGGCTACTAACAGAAGACGTCTCCATAACCATTCTTCACAGAGATTGAAAGAGATGATACGGGTCTGAATGGAGAGATGATTGGGGTCTGAATAGAGAGATGATATGGGGCCTGAATGGAGAAATGATAGGGGTCCCAATGAAGAGATGATAGGGGTCTGAATGGAGACATGATAAATCAGTAAGTTTAGTATTTCTGGAATTGAATTCATCCTCAAGTCTTGGTGAGTACCTTTATGAAGTGCACCTTTTTTCACAAAATCTCACCTAGATGGCATTGATATGTTGACTGTATTTTACATAGCATATATCAAAGACAAAAGTAGGGTAAAAATAAAAAAAAGATAGCTGGGTGCACAACACCCAGTATAAAAAAGTGCCCAATCCTGTTAGGTGTACTGGTGCAAGGATGGGAAAAAATGACAGTGTAGAATCCTGAATAAATGGAAATATTCCTACAATGGACCTATGCCAGGCTCAGGGGGGGATAGCCCCAATATTGTAGAAGGAAGTAGTAGTTCACCAAAATAAAAAAACTGAGCCATAATAATGACAGAGTAGACTATTGAGGATAAGAAATAAATTATGTATTGTCACTGTTATACAAGAAGCACAGAATTTCCAGATAGAAGATATACAGAAAGATTAAGAGGAAAATTAGAGGAAAGAAAAATACTTGGAGAAGAAAAACTGTCAAAAGCTTCAAATACAAATTTGTGTTCATTAAGACAACAGCTTTATGAAAAACATTATGTAGCTCAAGAAACCTTGAGATGTTTGGAAAAAGAAGTGACTCAGGAAGTGTAAAAATATAAAGAAGAAAATCTAGAGATTTTTGAAAGGTATAAAATAATGGGCATGGGAAAGAAACAGAGCTCAGATATGGTGCAATGATTATGCAAAGGAGAAAGCAAATTAATCAATACAAAAAAAAAAGATATTTGAAGAGAAGTACAGGCATCCACATATGGAAAATTTCACAATACAAAAATAAGATCACAAAGAGGGAGCATAGAACAGAAGATTAGTAAAGTAGAAGTTACAAATAGAAAATGAAGTTATGGAATACCTTTAAAATGAAGGATTTAGTGTAGAAAGTCTAAAACAGGTGATATCACAGCATGATGGAACAATGAATCCTTCAAGTTAGAAGAAACAGGAGGAGCAGGAGACATCTGAATAAGAAATATGGACATGGGAGAGAAAAAGAAATTTAATATGGTACAATATTTATGCAAAGGTCAAATGTTAGTTATATTTTCAAATCTAAAATTAAAAGTGGGAAAGGTAGTTATATAGCAAAGTAAAGAGACATCAACTGTCCTCATCAAATCTACTACCAATGTAGCGAGTCTACCAGATTTAAGTTAGAGTATACATTCAGTGCTATATTATACACTAACCTGAAATGAGAATCATCTTTTATAAAACTTAACAAATACTAAAACGGTGGTGCTGCAGTAGTGTTGTCGCCTCACAGTTAGACGTTGCCCGTTCGATTCTCAGTTAGAGTGTCTTCTGTGTGGCAACATGCGTGAATGGGCGTTCCTTCGTTGAAGGTTGTGCATTAGGCCTGGCAAGCCAGTACGTAAAAATCTACTGCCAATCATTAGCGGACCGGAGTTCCACTGTGGCGACCCCTAACCGGGAAAAGCCAAAAGAAAGAAAGAAACAAACAAATACTAAAGCAGAATACTGACAATTGACCTACAAGGTCCATGTTAGCTACCATGGTTTTACTTTATCTAGACATTACTGCTAAGATTTTCTCACTTTGAATTAAGTCACATTATTAGTATTACGTTAGACAATGTAACTGACTGGAATTCAAGGTGACTAAGTCCTTAAAAGGATTATACGTTAAGCATCAATGAACACGATGGGTAAGCAAATAAACAGCAAGTTTTTTGGTCTCTGTCCTCACTAAACTATAGAAACTTAGTAACCCTTACAGTGTCCACCTTCATTGAGAGTAAAAGGTGGATGATTGAGACACTGTCAACTTGACACTATCAGCTATTTTGATTACTATCTACTACATCATTAAATCACCCTACTCATGCTAACATGTGATATACAGTGGTTTCCATTTTTCCACCATGGTCTTTTTATAATGACATTTCTACAATATCCCCTGGCTACTAACAGAAGACGTCTCCATAACCATTCTTCACAGAGATTGAAAAAGAAGATAGGGATCCGAATGGAGAGATGATAGGGGTCTGACTAGAGAGATGATATGGGGTCTGAATGGAGAAATGATAGGGGTCCCAATGAAGAGATGATAGGGGTCTGAATGGAGACATGATAAATCAATAAGTTTAGTATTTCTGGAATTGAATTCATCCTCAAGTCTTGGTGAGTACCTTTATGAAGTGCACCTTTTTTCACAAAATCTCACCTAGATGATATTGATATGTAGACTGTATTTTATATAGCATATATCAAAGACAAAAGTAGGCTAGAAAATAAAAAAAGATAGCAGGGTGCACAAGACCCAGAATAAAAACTGCCCAATCCCGTTAGGTGCACTGGTGCCCAGGACTGGAAAAAAAGGCAGTGTAGAATCCGGAGTAAATGGAAACATTCCTACAATGGGGCTATGTCAACCTAAGGGGGGTTTCCCCCCATTGTAGAAGGAAGTAGCAGTTCACAAAAATCACAAAAACTGAGCCATAATGATGACAGAGTAGACTATTGAGGATAAGAAAGAAATTATGTATTGTCACTGTTATACAAGAAGCCCAGAATTTCCAGACAGAAAATATGCAGAAAGATTAAGAGGGAAATTAGAGGAAAGAAAAATACTTGCAGAAGAAAAACTATCAAAAGCTTCAAATACAAATTTGTGTTCATTAATACAACAGCTTTATGAAAAACATTATGTAGCTCAAGAAACCTTAGGATGTTTGGAAAAAGAAGTGACTGAGGAAGTGTAAAAATATAAAGAACAAAAATCTAGATATTTTTGAAAGGTATAAAAAGTATGGGCATGGGAAAGAGACAGATATCTGATATGGTGCAATATTTATGCAAAGGAGAAACCAAATTAATCAATACAAAAATAAGATATTTGAAGAGAAATACAAGCATTCAAATATGGAAAATTTCACAATAAAAAATAAGATCACAAAGAGGGAACATCGAATAGAAGATTAGTAAAGTAGAACTTAAAAAATAGAAACTGAGGTTATGGAATACCTTTAAAATTAAGGATTTAGTGTAGAAAGTCTAAAACAGGTGATATCACAGCATGACTGAATAATGAGTCCTTCAAGTTAGGAGAAACAGGAGGAGCAGAAGACACCTGAAGAAGGAATATGGACATGGGAGAGAAAAAGAAATTTAATATGGTGCAATATTTATGCAAAGGAGGAAGCAAAAATAATCAATACAAAAAGAGCAGCACCAAAGATATTTGAAGAGAAATACAAGCAAAGGCATCGAGACATGGAAAATTTTACAATAAAAAAAATAAGAAAACAAAGAGTAAAAGGAGAAAAGAGGATACATAATGGAGAAGTTAAAGAAATAGAAACCGAGGTTATGAATTACCTGCAAAGTGAAGGATTAGTGTAAAAAATCTAACTTTGATAATACCGCAGCAGGACAGAGTAATGGATCCTCAAATTAAGGAGAAACTAAGCGAGCAGAAAACATCTGATCAGTTGCCATATGAAGATACCTTGGAACCTTCCATAGAAGACTAGCACAAAAGTTCAGTTGGAGTTGTACAGCAAGGAAAGGAACAGCAAATTGTGGCAACTCTAAGGCAGTCAATGTTATAAAGTGAGAGGTCAGTGAGTTCCCATATGAAAGAGTAATGGAAGGCATAGGAAACTGGGAGAATGTGGAATAGGGAGATGCTCTGAAACATTCTGTAGAATTCCCAGAAGAAATGGAGAACAAATAATATACCCTCAGTTTAGAAGAAAATTATCTAAGGGAAGAGCTGCTTGATTTAATAGAGATGAACAGACATATTAAGATCAATGAAAAAAAACTATGGAAAGTGAATATAAACCAAAAAGTTAGAAGTCTGATAAAACTAATGAGCACAATAATTAGGATTGTTCATAGAAATTCATGTGATGTAATAGAAGTAAATAAGATATATTACAGTGCAGCTAAATTAACAACAGATAAAGTCTTACAACAAAAACACAGAGCAGTAAGAGAAAGGAAGGGAAGAAATCAAACACTATCATTGAAGTATTGAACAGAGAAAACTATAAAGCAAATAAAAAGAGATGACCCTGTTAAAACAGTATAGAAGAGGGAACAGATTAATAAAAATACTCAGAAAGATAGATGTGATAAAAGCAATGTGCAATATCATAACAGACCAAGATCTATCATACTCCATCGTAAATAATAAACTAAAAATATCAGCACAGGCAGATAAGCCTGGAAGATGTGCAGATAAACATAAAGGAAAAGAATAAAAATAAACAATTTATTGATAATCCAAAAATGTTTTATAGAAAATTGAAAAACAAGGCAAAAGTAATTAAAACACCACCAAAAAGAGAAGAAATAGATACATATTGGAGAAATATCTATGAAGATCTTGTGGAACATAACAAAGATGCTGAATACATAGAAGAAGTGAAAGAATAAGAAGTTCAAGGTTTTATATCATTTGAGTGAATGCTTAATTGAACAAATCGCTATTTGTTGAACTGAATTAAGCAAAAGCTCAATTAAGTGAACACTCGGTTAAACGAAAAGTTTCCGGGGGGAAAATCAGCTGCCCACCAACAGATCTGAACAAGCAAAACTACATTTAAAACTCTGCAAAGTGGGGTGCTTCACCCTTCACAACCCCCAATGTGGGGGTCTGTGCTCCCCCAACTAAATATACCAACTCCGAGATTGCACTACAGTAGGGAAAAGGGCAAATACCCGATAACGGCCAACCACGTTCTTTCTGTGGGAAAAAAATTGGCTTAACCAAGCATTCACTTTATTGATCTTTCACTTAATTCAATTTGACAAATTGTGATTCACTCAATTAAGCATTCACTCAAATGATATAGACCTGAAGTTCAAATGTTTATGAATGGGTTGGAGTAATGGCTAGAAAAATTGAAACAAAATTAAGAAAAGCTCCTAATTGGAAAACATCAGCCCAGATCCAGTACCTAACTTCTGACTAAAAGTATTAACATCTTTACATGAAGATTTAACCATGAGTAAAAACTATTTATATGCACACCCGAAAAAGACACCACCCTGGTTAACAAGACGAAAAACAATATTCCTACTTAAAATTGAACCTGTAAGCTATCCTAAAAACTATAGAACAATAACTTGCCTTCTGATGACGTATAAACTATACACTTAATTGGTGCTGACAGAGTTTATATTTAAAAGAAAACTCAATCATGGCAATAGAAAAAACAGGGTAATGAATGAAATTCATATGGGAAAAAGGATCTTTTGTTAAATAAAGTCATAATGGAGAAATGCAAAAAAGGGAAGAATCTAAGTTTGGCATGGATAGACTACAAAAAAGCATGTGACAGTATCCCATGTACATGGATAAAAGAATAATCTGCAATGATCGATTACACTACAGCAGCCATGAAACAGTGACAGACCACTTTGCAGTTAAACCATGATAAATTACAAAATATTATTCCAGGGATATAAATTCAAAGGGGGATATTCCAGGGTGATTCTTTCTCACTGCTGCTCTTTTGTCTTGCTCTTAACCCATTAAGCTGTCTACTTAATAGATTAGGTCATGTCTACAATTTGGTTCCCAGAAAACAAAACATGTAAAGACTTTGCATCTTCTTTGTGTGCATGATTTAAAACTGTATAGTTCATCTGCTAAAAGCACAACTGCAAGCAGTCAAAACTTTTTCAGATGATGTAAGAATGTCTCTTAGTCTTGATAAATTTGCCAAAGCAACCTCTAAATCAGGAATGCTGCAGCACCAAGAAAACATCAGCCTGGGACAGGAATGTGATATAAAAGAACTTGAGCAAGAGGGAGTGTATAAATATTTGGGATGTGATGAAGGAGCAACAGATGTGAATAAAACTTAGTAAGGAATCTTTTAGAAGACTAAAAATAATGCTGAAAACAGTGCTAGCATCTGGGAACTAAGTCCAAGCTTTAAATCAATTTGCTCTTCCTGTCCTTACTTACAGTTCTGGAGTGAATGAGTGGCCCCAGAAACTGTTGGATTGTTTGGACAGGAAAACAAGAAGGATGCTTCATGCTTATCAAATGATTTAGAAAAATCAGTGTACACCAAGACTGTATTCCCCATACTGAAGGAGGTATGGGCCTCTTTGAAATTGATTACATGTATAGATCTGCAATCATTAGACTGGATATATATCTACTGACCTCACAAGACTGAAACATAGTGAAAGCTTTAAAACATGAGGAGAATAAGTCTAAGCGGACTTCCCTGCTTAGTTTAGAATAAGCATATCAGTGTCAAATGGGAATGGAAATCAAACCAGAAGTATACAAAAATCAGTCAGCAACTGAATGTGCCCCCCAAAAAAAGAAGAAATAATATAAGGTAATGGATCAGATGAGAAGGTAAGAAATGTGGAAAATGCCTAAAAATAGTTGCAAGTATAGAAACTATTGGAACAATTTCATGTTGACCAGAATCAAATGTAGGAATGTTTAAGGAGAGATGAATTTAAACCAAAAGACAAAAGGTTAATATTAGTGGCCCAAGACAATTGACTATATACACATTGGTCTACAAAGTTCATTGAACATGTGGGAGAAACAGACAAATGTATGTTTTTTAAAACATAATTAGAAACAGTGGCACATCTTGTTGTTGGTTGTGATATATTAAGGACAGAAGGACTGTATACTGAAAGACATAATAATGGGGCAAAATGGTTGCATTCGGGATTGTGCAAACATTATAGTACTGAAGTATCTGAAAACATTGGAAACATGATCCACAAAGTATTACAGAAAATGATGACATTTATATTACATGGGACCACTCATTATCAAAAGTTCAAAAAAACAGATGCGAGAAAAACAGATATAGCAGTTCATGAAAAGAAGACAAAAGTAGTACTGATCATTGAAATTGCTACACTAGTGATTACAGTGTCTTACATACATAGAGATACAAGTCATAAAATACCTGGATTTGCAGGCAGAAATGACTGTAATGTGGAAGAAGGACACCCAGACAGTTCCAATAGTAGTAGGAGTAACCGATCTTATAAAAAATAATTTAAAATTGTACTTAGATATGCTACCAATACATGTAACTCCATATGAATTGCAGAAGGAGTCATTACTGGGCACATTGCATGTGGTAAAAAGAGCACTTCTGGGTAATATCAAAGATTGAAACAATACTAATTTCATGAACTTTAATAATACTTTGACTTAGGAATGGGGTCCAGTCTCGTCATGGTATTAGTAATCCAAAAGACTTGGAGAAATTAAAAAGGGGCCAACCATATGTTTTCTAGTAGGTTATTAATCAGAAAAATTGGTAAAAGAAATACTCAAAACTTTGATTTAGATATTGTTTGAAAATAAGGACAGATTTCTATTTTTAAGTAAATTAAATGTATTAGAAACTGAATTATGCATTGCAAAATTATTTGCACTACTAATACTATGCATTAGTAAAGCTATTTAATAAACCATCCTGGATGTATGTCGAAGAATATCAGCATCTAATTTATGAATGGCTATTATTCGCTTCATGACTCAACAACCTTGAGCGGGGTCTCCCCATCATGGTGACTGCTGTTTACGGGACAATATTGTCCTCAACTTTTCCCATTTTGACATTGTTTGCTTCATACTTTTACTGTATTTCTTATCTTTTTTAAATTCTAATAGAAACCTTTCTTAGTGATACTCTGTTAAAAACATCCAAAATAAAACAGATTAAATCAAACATATGAAAAAAAAACAAATATTGCAGATCTACATAAAAGTATGGACATCAGTATAAAAGGGGTTGCACATCCACAGTCTTTGACATCTAACTTGGTTGGATGCATCTTTTGTCATCATTTAGCTATCTAAAATCTCATGAACTCAAGGAAGTAATCACCAACAGTTCAAGTGAGTTTTTCTATATACTATTTTTAAGAATATGTATCTCATGTTCAACATTAGAGATTCAATGCACAAGGCCAGTCCAGTCATAAACAAGTGAAACAAGTAACCATAGCTCCCCAAAATCCATTGCATTCCTCTAAAAAAAAAAAAACAAAGATAGGAGGCAGCCACAGCTAGCACCACAGATAAATGATACGTGATTAGTCAACCAAACACCACAAACCAACAATCCTTAAAAAATACAACTCTCTATATCAATTATAAACAGTCAACTTTCCTTCTAAATACTTCACACAAGACAAATAACAGAGTGAGCACACTAAATGTATCATTCACAGCCACTACTGATCCCATGAACAAAAACAGATCCAATCAATTCTAAAAATAGTTAAAAGGAAAAATAAATGAAAAGGTAGATATTGTATTTATGTAAAATGTTGTTCTTTTCTTTTTTTCCTTTTTTATATAAAGAGGGGAAAAGTGTTAATATAATAAAGCTATATAATATGTTCAAGGAATAAGCAAGTGTACAAGCAATAAAGTATTGAAAAGTATAGTTGCATACTTGAATATAAATAAGTAAAATAAAGGTTAAAACAGTAGTTAATTAAGAGAAAGGAAATAATGATAAGGGATTTATTACCATATGACAAATCACTTTAAATGTCTGAAGAAAAGTTAAAAAAATAAACAAAACATATTTATATTATTGAATATAATTTTAAACGAGTTTCTTTAAATTGTTTGAATATGTTCTTAATTCATTTTATTTTCTCTTCCTACTTCTTTCCTTTTTTCTCAGTTATGTTTTTACATTCTTACATAAATCTTTGTCTTATTAATCACTTTATTTATTCATTTATTATTTTTTTTCTGAAGTTGTCTAGCTGTTTCTTGTTGCATGTGTCGTCAGGAAGGTTGGGGTCCAATCCATCATTTCAGTGCTGTCAAGTAGTTTGTTCTTCTTCATTTATGATATGACATCTTCCAGAGTTTCAAATATTTTTTGTCTTTTCTGCAAGTATATTTTAATGTTAGTAGGAAAAACTAGATGAGTTTTGATACTGGATTTTTTCAGAGTTTTTAATAGTGCTATTTAGACTTTTCTTTTCGTTATAACAGTTGAGGAAAATCATTGTCAAATCTAATACAGTTGTCTCCTATTTTTATAGGATGCTTTGCCCAGGCTGTTTTCAAAACTGTCTTTATCTTGACTACAGATACATTTTACAAATGTAGATCTAGGAGAAGAAAAATTATTTTTAGAATGGCTATTTGAAAGATATATATGTGCTCTTTCAATTCCAAAAGAGAACTTTGTCTTTTTGGCTTTTCCCGGTTAGGGGTCTCCACAGCGGAGAACACTTCAGGTAAATTCAAGGCTGTTGATAACCATGCATTTTAAAAATGAATCTTGTTCTCACCTTCATGTTTTTCAGGCATACCATATATTCCAGTATTACTTCTTGTGGATCTATTCTCCAGATCATCTATTTTATTGAGAAATTTGTTGTTCTCAGCAAATATGAATTCTATATGATTTTCATTTTCAGTTACTCTGCCATCTAATTCTGTAATTGATTTTTATAATTGAGATTTGTTGTTTTTGCTGTTTAATGTTCTTCTTTCGGCTTTTCCTGGTTAGGGGTCGCCACAGCAGAACTCTGGTCCACTAATGATTGGCAGTAGATTTTTTTACAGGTGCTGAGGCACCAGCTCGATGCCCAACCTTCAAAGAAGGCACGTCCATTCTATGCATGTCTTTCAAACACCACTCGACCACGGGGAGGACATGCAGACTCCACACAGAAGGTGCTCCAGCTGAGAATCGAACAGGAGAACCTCTTGCTGTGAGGCAACAATGCTACCACTGCACCACCGCAGGTTTGTTTTGCTGTTTAATAACTTCATTTATTAAATCAATTTTTTTCATTCTTCTTTTATTGTATCAACTTTGTTGCCAAGTTTGTCTATTTTTAGAGATGTCCTGTATATTGCTGAGAATAGATTGAAGTTCTTTCTTCACTGATAAATCTTGAGAAGTTTTAGAGTGACTCATTTTTAAGAAAACTGTAGATCTACTATGATGCTTTTGACATGAAATTATTATCAGAGTTGGTATTTATTTAATGCATCCATCAACCTTGAGATGATTCTGAAGGATTTTTAAGGATAATTCCTGTCAGGTAAAGATGTTAATAAGCAGAGCAAAAACTAAGTACTGATAGCAGTTCCCCATCTTGGGCATACCCCCAAAATGCTTGTCTTTTAATGCAAATATATCTACAATCAAGTAAATGGAGACAAGCCTCAGAATTCATTAAGAACCACACTGCAGGCTGTAAGGGTTGTGGTAAAAAGGCCTTGTTTCTGCAAAGCTGTATTTTGTGATACAGTAACAGATTAGCCATAATGACTAAAAACTGCATCATTGACTAATTTGACTATCTATTAAATGCAGAAAACTACCATGAAATGCAGATCAGCACTTCCTGTGGTTGCTAATAGTGGTACTCACAACATGTTAGCACAGGCGCTATTTAGTTAGGCTCCTACACACACACACACACACACACACACACACACACACACACACACACACACACACACACACACACACACACACACACACACACACCATATTCCATACACATCTGTATTGTCAGACATCCACAATGTCTCAATTTCCCATGTCCTGCTAATTCATGCATGATTGCATTCAGTCCTTAATGTCAGACATTCAAGTTTCACACTTTTCATATCCTTCAGTAAATATATGTTAAATCAAAAGTTGTTATCCTATGAGTGTATGAGACATACCTAACATTTCCTGACCATCTCACTTGCTCCTTAAAAGTATTGCAGGCATTGCACGATGCCCAAGATCCTCAATATATGCAAAAAAAAAATCCTGCACTGCACTAACCTCAATGGGTTAATGCAGTGGTCTCTTGTGCCAAGAATGAATGGTTCAAATCCCTTCTCAAGCATTCATTGAAGAGTCATTGCCCTCATCCCCAATTCCTGATCTGTTAATATGCTGCTCAGGCACTTGCTTAAAGAGTTATCCCTGGTGGCTTGTAGTTACCCCCACTCCCCAATCTGTTTATGTGCTGCTCAGGAACTCATTTAAACAGTTATCCGTGATAGCTAGTGGTCCCCCATCCAAGTTTGCAGACTTTGCTTATTGGTCTAGGAGTGGATGGAAGTATGAGCACCCTAAACTACTCTACACACACACACACACACACACACACACACACACACACACACACACACACACACATGAAACACACACATGAAACAGTCCCCTCTTAACCTGACCAGACTCACAAACAGTCATCCATTCACACATGAAAAGACACGCACACACACACACACACACACACACACACACACACACACACACACACACACACACACACACACACACACACACACCATACTCCATACACATCTGTATTGTCAGACATCCACAATGTCTCAATTTCCCATGTCCTGCTAATTCATGCATGATTGCATTCAGTCCTTAATGTCAGACATTCAAGTTTCACACTTTTCATATACTTCAGTAAATATATGTTAAATCAAAAGTTGTTATCCTATGAGTGTATGAGACATACCTAACATTTCCTGTCCATCTCACTTGCTCCTTAAAAGTATTGCAGGCATTGCACAATGTCCAAGATCCTGAATATATGCTAAAAAAAATCCTGCAGTGCACTAACCTCAATGGGTTAATGCAGTGGTTTATTGTGTCAGGAATGAATGGTTCAAATCCCTTCTCAAGCATTCATTGCAGAGTTGTTGCCCTCATTTCCAATCCCTGATCTGTTAATGTGCTGTTAATGTCCTGCTCAGGCACTTGCTCAAAGAGTTATCCCAGGTGGCTTGTAGTTATCCAAACTCCTCAATCTGTTTATGTGCTGCTCAGGAGCTCATTTCAACAGTTATCCCTGATAGCTAGTGGTCCCCCATCCAATTTTGCAGACTTTGCTTATTGGTCTAGGAGTGGATGGAAGTATGAGCACCCTAAACTACTCTCCACACACACACACACACACACACACACACACACACACACACACACACACACACACACACACACATGAAACACACACATGAAACAGTCCCCTCTTAACCTGACCAGACTCACAAACAGTCATCCATTCACACATGAAAAGACACACACACACACACACACACACACACACACACACACACACACACACACACACACACACACTCCTAACTTACTCCCCAACTCCCCTAACACTATCTCTCAGCCAGGCACACATTCAGACACACACTCACACATGCAACCCCTCACATTCATTCATGCACACATCTCCAACCCAAACTTTATCACTAAAGTCCACACCACTTACATCTACTATGCTGTATGAGAATGGCCTTGTACTGCTAATGATGTTTTGCAAATGGGGTATAGAAAGTGGGTGCATTAGTAATGTGGACACCATGATAGCTGCCCTGCCTTCAGTTTTGATGCTTACTCAGAAATTGATACTGGTGATCATTTCCATATGTGATAAAAAGGCCTGAGTACCATGCATTTTGGTGTCTTTCCAGTTTTTGAAAGGATCAGCCCTCACTGTATGGCACTGTATTTATAGGGTGAGAAGATTTAATAGACAGATGATGAAATTATTCCATCCATATGTCCAGTAATTTAAAATCCTCAATCCTGCACAGTATCAGTCAGGATATGTCTAATGGCTGTTAATTGGATTTTGAACAAACGACATACCTAGATAATATATCATGGGTCACATAATAATAATACGTGTGCAACTGGAATGTGGTCAAAGGTGGCACAGACTGTTCCTGCCAGACACACATAGCAGACTGTTGGAAGTTCACATGAATATGTGAAGAGAGTTGTGAGTAGAGTGCATTCATCAAGATATCTGCATCTATTACAGCCACATCTGAAGTGCTGACTGCTTTCCTCTTATTCATCTGCTGCCTGATACCTATGAGATACTGCTAAAACTGAATGCACTCATCACCTTTCCATCTTGTCTGTGTTGCTCTTACATTATGAATCCACTGCTCTACCTACAGTGGCACACATTTGCCAGAACTAAACTGAAG